>NW_007727122.1:3397-4725 GCF_000696425.1 Galeopterus variegatus | reverse complement strand
CATTCTTTTTAATATAGCCGTTCCAGTGGATATGTCATGGTATTTTACTGTGGTTTTAATTTGAACTTCCTTGATGACTAGTGATGTTGAGCATTTTTTATGTGCTTATTAGCTACTTATGTGTCTTTTATAAAGTGATTGGTCAGATCTTTTGCCCAATATTTATTATTTCTTTCTTCCTATTACTGAATTTTAAGAGTTCCTTATATAATCTGGGGAGAAGCCCTTTCTCAGATAGATGTTTTGCCAATATTTTCTTCCAGTCTATGGCTTGTCTTCTCTTTTTCTTAACTCTGTTGTTCGAGGAGCAAAAGCTTTTTAATCTTAAGACTTTTTGTCTTTTTAAATGTGATTTGTGCTTTTTGTACCCTTTTTAAGAAATAATTGTCTAGTCCAGTGCCACAAAGATGTTCTCCTATGCTTCTTTCTAGAAGTTTTATAGTTTTACTTCTTAAATTTAGGTCTATGGTCCGTTTACAATTTTATAGGTGGTTTGAAATAAGAGTTAAGGAGCATCATTTATTGAAAAGACTATCCTTTCTCCATTGAACTACCTTGGCACCTTTGCTGAAAATCAGTTGACCATGTGAGTGTGGGTGTATTCTCAAACCTTCTATTCTGTTATATTTACCTATAGGTCAAACCTTACACCAATAACACATTGTTGTAATTATTGTATCTTGATGGTAAATCTTGAATTCAGGTAGTTTAAATCCTCTAACCTTGTTCTTTTTTTCTTAACATGGTTTTGGCTATTCTAGGTTCTTTGCCTTTCCATACAAAGTTTAGAATATTTTTGTCAATTATTTTTTAAATTCAGTTTTAAAAATAAATACCTTTTACTGCCTGCCATTTTAAAGTCCAACTTGAGACCTTTTTTAAAAAATTGTGGGAAAATGCACGTAACATAAAATTGACCGTCATAGCCATTTTAAGAGTGCAGTTCAGTGGCGTTAAGCACACTCACGTTGTGCGGCCATCACCGTCATCCATCTCCAGAGCTCTTTTTAACTTGCAAGTGGAAACTCTGTACCCATTAAACAATAAATCCCCATCCCCACCTCTCCTTAGCCCCTGGCAGCCGCCATTCTGCTTTCTGTATCTATGAATCTGACTAATCTAAGTACTTCCCGTAGTGGAGTCATGCAGTATGTGTGCTTTTGTGACGGGTTTAGTCCACTTAACAGAATATTTCCAAGGTTTATCCATGTTGTAGCATGTGTCAGAATTTCCTTTATTTTTAAAGGCTAAATAACATCCATTGTATATATATATACAATGTTTATTCATTAATCCATTGATGAATGCCTGGGTTGCTTTTGTTAATT
>NW_007727122.1:0-2956 GCF_000696425.1 Galeopterus variegatus | reverse complement strand
GTATGTGTGCTTTTGTGACGGGTTTAGTCCACTTAACAGAATATTTCCAAGGTTTATCCATATTGTAGCATGTGTCAGAATTTCCTTTATTTTTAAAGGCTAAATAACATCCATTGTATATATATACAATGTTTATTCATTAATCCATTGATGAATGCCTGGGTTGCTTTTGTTAATTTCTTTTCTTAAAAATAATTTTTGAGGCTACTGTAAATGGAGTTTTAAAATTTTTATCTTGAATTGTTTATTGCAAATATGAATATATAGAAGTTCAATTAACTTTTGCGTATTGACCTTGTCTCCTATAATCTTGGTAAATACTAGTTCTAGTAGCTTTTCTAAAAAGCATTATATGACCTTATCATCTGCAAATTTAGACAGTTTACTTCTCCCTTTCCAATATATGTGCTTTTATGTCTTTTGTCCTTTTTTTCCCCCTTTGTTGAACTGGATAGGACCTAAGTACAAAATTCAACAGAAGTGGTGAAAAGTGGGTATCCATGCCTTGTTTCTAACCTTAGGAGGAAATAACTCACTTCTTCACCATTAAGCATGATGTAAGTGGCAGGCGTTATATCATGAGAATAGTTATAATTGCTGCTTTAAAATCCTCAGCTGATAATTCCAACATGTGGGTTATCTTGAAGTTGGTGTCAGTTGACTGTCTTTTCACTTGAGAACAGGTCCCACTTTTCTAGTTTTCATATGTTGGGTAACTTTGGATTGTGCGCATTATAACCATTAAGTTGTAGAGGCTCTACCTTCTGATATTTTTCTCTAGTAAGTTATTTCCTTTTATTTTAGTGGGAATTTTTATTGATTGAACCCTAACTGCAAACTCACTTTCCGGGTGGCAGCTCCAATCTCTTTCAGACTCCATTTTTCTTTGACTGAGTGTTTTTTGTCTGTTCTGTACATGCATGGCTCAGAGGTCGGCCAACGACAGGAGCAGATAGAATTTGGGGGGTTCTCTCTCTGGCTCTTTCCCTTGTAGGATGCCTTAACCTTTTGGCAGCAGAGTCCCCCTGAATTTAACCTTTTATTTTCATGGATCAAAAAGATGGCTGTTTTTGCAACACTGGCTCGTATAATGCTGACTGCACCTGCCGCTAGCCTAAAAATGGCAAAAATGGGGAGCTTGCTTCCAGTAACTTCTCTCCTTCAGGCATGGGCTTTCCACCAGAATGTGCCTGCTCTGTTCGCTCCCCATTGCTTTCAGGCAGCATTTTGTATTATGTTCATCCAGTAAAATCCTATTCAGTCATTACTGTAAGCAGAAGTCTGACTGTAACGTGTGAAGGGCAAATATTAAATGCTCCCTTTTTGCAATACTTAGATTTTTTTTTCTCTTTCTGCAGGTTTTGAGCTCTTGCATGAGCTTCCCAATTCTGCTGTGAAATCAATATGACATCTAGTGGCTTGGTAAAACAAAGTTTAGTGGAGTTTTTATCAATAATCTGGATTTGGGACTTCCTAGGTGTGGAGGTGGGGTGGGGGTCAGTGATAACATTATGTTTCAATAGTTGGTTTCAAAGAAATATTTATTAGAAAACAACAACATCATATATAAAAATCTTGACTTCAATCTGCTCATTAATAGGAAAGGAAGAGGGAGACAGGGAAAGAGTGGAAAAGAAAACAGGAAAGAAGGAGAAAGGAGAAAAGAAACACGGGGAAGGAAAAAGGAGAAGCGTGGAGTGAAGAGAAGACTGTGGGGGAGAGAGGGCACGAGGTGGAGAGAGGACAGGGGCAGGAGGAACGGACGAGATGAGGGCGACGCGGGCACAGGGAATTCCAGGAGGAGGAAGCGAATCTGAGGGCCTAGAAGTGTGAGGACCTGACAGTTCCAGAAACAGGGGTAGCAGGACCTGTGGTTTACAAAGCAGCCTGGGCCTGTGGAAGGCCTTTCATGGAATGGAATTGACATTTTATCCCATAGGCAATGGGGAGCCATTTGAGTTTGTCACTGTCAAGGAGGCTCTGGTTCTGGACCCATTCCTTGCCTTCCCTCCCCTGCAATGCAGGGACTGACCCCTGTGGGCTGTCTTCTCCAGGCTTCTATGCCAGCTGCCTTTCAGCTGAGTGTGGCCACTGAAGGTTCTGGTGGGAGGTTGAGGGTGGGGAGAAGGGAGAAGCCAGGGCATTGTCCCTTCTCTCTCCATCTCTGGTGGCATTGCCAGCAGCGGTTGTATCTATTCATGGCTCCAGCTCCATCAGAGGGATGCTCAGTGGTTCCAGCTCCTACCAGTGATCCAGCCCAGGGAGCTGGGACACCCGCCTTGTTTTTTCACTCCCTCACTGTAAAGGTGGAGAGACTTCCTATACCTGTGTCAAGTTCTTTTACCTGCCCGTAATCCTGCCAACTGGGCCAATTGTCAAGCTAGGGCTGGGTCTGGAGCTCACAGACCCTTCAAGCCCATTGTCCAGACTGGGTCACAAACCCTTCACATGCCAGGCTGGGTCACCAGACCCCTCACATGCCAGACTGGGTCCCCAGACCCCTCACATGCAGGTCTATGAGCTAGGTAACTGGCAAAAAGGTCCTTGGAGCCGTAGGTTGGAGAGCATGGCTGGGCACAGCAGCTGCCTGAGGCACTAGACACCGGCCAAGGTCACAGCCTGCACATGTGCACTAACTCCACCCACACCCACACAATTTACTTACAAAGAATGCGCCGCATCACCCCCAACCGGATGGGCAGGTGAGGGGGCCTGATTAAACTATTCTATTTTCCCAACAACCTGCCAAACTTGGGCTTTCACATCGCAGCAGCCCCACGTGTGGAACCAATTCCCTGCATCAGATTCCCTTTGTTGTAAATAGGTGAAGTGTTTCTATTTTCCTGTTAGCCCCCGACTAATATGGAAGGGGTCACTGCCTCCCCACCACTCTGGTGTCCACCGAGAGGAATATCTCTCTAAACCTTCTGGCATCTTGCTTTACTTGCTTCTCCCC
>NW_007727121.1:448292-474731 GCF_000696425.1 Galeopterus variegatus | reverse complement strand
CTTTACAAACTTTATTTTTTTTATTCCTTTTTGTTGTTTAGAATAATTTTACCTGTGGGTTTCTGGAAGATGAACTTTAACAGATTGCAGAATTTTCCTTCTATTCCTAGGTTGCTGAGAGTTTTGAATCATAAACAGGCTGTCAATTCTGTTGAATGCTTTTTTCTGCATCTACTGAAAAGGTCATTTAACTTTTTTTTTCCAGTTCACGTGGTGAATTACATTCACTGGCTTTCACGTATCAAACCAACCTTGCATTCCTTAGATAAACCCCATTTGGTCATGAGGTATTGTCCTTTTTATGCATTGCTGTATTCAATGTACAAGTGTTCTGTTGTTTTTGTGTCCCTTTGTTCATGAGGAATATTGATCTGTAACTTCTCTTCCTTTTGTTAATCATGTTTATGCTGACCTCATAAAATTATGTGGGAAGTGTTTCCTTCTCTTCTATGAAAGATTTTGTGTAAGATTAGTGCTATTGCTTCCTTAAATGTTTTTAAAGGTCAGTAATGAAGCCATTTGGGCCTGGAGTATACTTTGTGAGAAAGTTTTTTATTACAAATTTTATTTTATTTATTTATTTATTTATTGTCTTTTTTCCGTGTCCGGCAATGGATCGCAACCCTCAGTGTCACCCCCGTACCGGACCGGGACCGGCAACGGGATCACACCCCTCGGTGTTGTGCCCGCCCCTCGCTCAGCCAGTGAGCGGGAACCGGTTTGTATATGGGATCCAAACCCTTGGCGGGAGCGCTGCCGCGCTTCCCAAGCGGCGCACTAGCGCAGTGCGCCACCGGGCCGGCTCCCAAATTTGATTTTTTTAAAAAATCAAATTTAAGGCTATTTAAATTTTTACTTTCTTCGTGAGTCAGTTTTGATAATTTGTCTTTCAAGGAATTTACCTGTTTCATTGAATTTATTGACATAGTTATTAGTAGCCCATTATTAGCCTTTTAACATGTGTAAAATGTGTATTAGTGGGCCCTCTTTCANTGATCTGTAACTTCTCTTCCTTTTGTTAATCATGTTTATGCTGACCTCATAAAATTATGTGAGAAGTGTTTCCTTCTCTTCTATGAAAGATTTTGTGTAAGATTAGTGCTATCGCTTCCTTAAATGTTTTTAAAGGTCAGTAATGAAGCCATTTGGGCCTGGAGTATACTTTGTGAGAAAGTTTTTTTATTACAAATTTTATTTTATTTATTTATTTATTTTTTGTCTTTTTTCCGTGTCCGGCAATGGATCGCAACCCTCAGTGTCACCCCCGTACCGGACCGGGACCGGCAACGGGATCACAACCCTCGGTGTTGTGCCCGCACCTCGCTCAGCCAGTGAGCGGGAACCGTGAGATGTGCCAGAAAAACCACAGGGATACCTAAAGTCACCGCAGAGGGGTGTCGGGTGGGCCCTCTTGGCTCAGCTTTGGTGAGTGGGTAGCAACCTGTACAGTGTGACAAGTGCACAAAACCTACATAATTGGAGAAAATAGGCATAGAAATGATTTGGGGAATGAAGCTCTGTGAAATCTTCTCCAACAGCCTCAATTCCTTCAGCCTCTGTCTCCCCTTTGATGGCATGTGCAGTCCAGGTCACATGGTTTAACACAATTATTCTTCAAGTATTTCAACAGTTTTGATCTCCTTAACCAGAATGTAAGCAATTCAGAGGACAGGAACTGGTACCTAGATGTCGTTCATTAACATTCCTGTTGGTCGTTGCCTCTCAGATTTTACAGATGCCTGTCAATTCATCAGAACATTTGTCCTCAGCACCTTCTAGCTACAGGCACGGGGCCAGGTGCCCAGGACACAACAGTAACAACAGAAGGAGGGCTGTGCCTGCAAAGATCTTGTAGCCTAGATCAGGGGGCAAGTATGACTCAGTGTGATGGGTGCCAGGATAGAAGAACTGGTTGTTTTGAGGGTGAGAAGAAAGGGTGCTCAGCCCAGGAAAACGTGAAAGCTAGGCCAAAGGTGGACAGATGAATAAAACATTTGCCAGAGAAATACTGTTTGTGGTAGTGCTGGTGAGGGAAAGATTCCAAGTGTAGGGAATAGCATATGCAAAGGCCCAGAGGCAAGAGAAGACGTAACCTGTTCAAAGTACAGTAAGAAGTTCAATATCACTGAAGTTTTCAGTGTTGACCTGGGGGTTGGGAAAGAAACTCAACTAGACAAGTTGAGGGAAGCTAGATGATTCAAGAATATCAAGCCGTGTTAAGGTGTTTGGACTCTACTGTAAAGGTAATGAGAACATGAAAAGATTTTCAGCAGGAGAATTGCATGATCAAATTTGAGTATTAAGAAGATCCCCTGGGTTACAGATCCGGCAACGGATCGCAACCCTCGGCGTTGCTCCCGCACCTCGCTCAGCCAGTGAGCGGGAACCGGTCTGTATGTGGGATCCGAACCCTCGGGCGGGAGCGCCACCGCGCTTCCCAAGCGGCGCACTTATCCAGTGCGCCACCGGGCCGGCCCCTCACATTGCTTTTTGAAAAATATTTTTCCAGAACTTTAAAGTTGTTGTGCCATTGATTTCTGGTTTGCATTGCTTTTTTTTTTTTTTTTCTTTTTTTGTGACCGGTAAGGGGATCGCAACACTTGGCTTGGTGTCGCCCGCACCACGCTCAGCCAGTGAGTGCACCGGCCATCCCTATATAGGATCCGAACCTGCGGCATGAGCGCCACTGCGCTCCCAGTGCCACACTCTCCCGAGTGAGCCACGGGGTCGGCCCTTGCATTGCTTTTAATAAGAAGTCAGACATATCCTTATTTTTGTTCCCCTGTATGAAATGTGCCTTCTTTCCTCTGGCTGCTTTAATATTTTATTTTTATCTTTGGTCTCAGCAATTTAATTCTGGTGAGCATAGGTGTGGTTTTCTTTGGGTTTACTCTGCTTGGGGTATCTCAAAATTCTAGAATCTGTAAGCTGAGATTTTTTTTTTCCTTTTTGTCTTTTTTTTACTGACCGGTAACGGGATTGCAACCCTCGGTGTCGCGCCCATACCGGGGACCGGCAACGGGATCGCAACCCTTGGCGCTGCGCCCACACCACGCTCAGCCAGTGAGCAGGAACCGGTCTTCACATGGGATCCGAACCCACGGCGGGAGCACCGCCGCGCTCCCAAGCGGCGCACTCTCCAGTGCGCCACCGGGCCGGCCCAAGCTGAGATTTTTAAATCAAATTTGGGGAAATTTCCTTAAATATATTTCTGCCTAATCTCTCTTTCTCTCATCTCCTAGAACTCCAATTATATATATGTTAGACTACCTGATATTATCTCTCACATGTCACTGTGGCTCTGTTCATTTTTTTCAATGTTTCTTCTCTCTGTACTTCAGTCTGAATGGCTTCTATTGATCTGTCTTCAATTTCACTGACATTTTCTTCTGCCAGTGTCCAAACTACTGTTAGATCCATCCAGTGAATTTTTCATCTCAGATATTGTATTTGCTGGAATTTCTGTTTGTTTTTTAAATTTCCATTTCTCTGCTGAAATTCCTATCTGTTCACTCATTATGTTTGTATAAGTTTGCATCTATTGACATTTTTCTCTTTGTTACCAGTCACAGTGCTCTCTGCATGTCTAGTAATTTTTTATTGCATGCTGGACATTGCAGATAATACTTTGTTAAAAGAGTATTGAGTTTTATTTAGGTAGACAGTGGACTGACATAGCATCTTCATCCTGACAAGACTTGTTTTTAGGTTTTGTTATGGGGGATTTAGTGCAGTCCTTACTCTAGGCTACAGTAACCCTACTCCTAAGGTGTGGCCTTTCTGTGGTCTCAGGTGAATGCTCAAGGTGTTCAGTAAGGTCTCCTCAGTCTAGCAGGTTAGAACTCTAAGCCTCCTAGCACTGATTCTGATCTTCCATTTCTTATCTCTGTTTCCTCTGCTCTGCTTCCCTGCATCTTGGTTTCGAAGGCACTCCCACACAGAAAGCCAGGGTGAATATGGAGTTCATCTCACATGCTTCCAATTGGATCAAAGACCTGCAGTGAGTGTTGTTCCATTCTTGAAAAGAATTGCTTCAGATATTTTGTCCAATATCATAAGTGTTTAGGAAAGAAGAATAAATCCAATATTTATTACTCCATCATGTCTGGGATTGGAAGTCTGATTATGTTTTAAAAGGTAACTTTGGCTGCTGTGTAGAAAAGACTGCAAAATGAACTACATAGCCTCAGGCCACATGAGAAAGATTGATGAGGGAGTTTTTCTTGAAGCAGAAAACACTAATGCTTTGACACCTGTTAAACACCTGCACAAATCTGGCAACGCATCAGAAATAAAATGTACACCTTCAGACAAACCCATGGGAACATGAGGCCAGTTCTCATCTCTGATGTCAGGTAGAAACGTGCAGCTTTGAAGGCTGGAGTGAAAGGACCTCCTTCAGTGGCCAAGCCCAGACACAGCTGTAGCAGGAGCTGGCAATCCCCCAAAGCTCCTTCCACGTTCAAAGCTATAACCAGTGGACTGACTGGAGAACTCATCTGGGAAACTAGCTATGACAGCAGAAGATCCCAAATGCATGGCCTGGAGAGCTCTAAGGTCACCCTCAGGTATCAGGTCTCTTCCAGACAATTCCAAATCCTCTGCTTTGCACCAGGAATGGGTCACATGCTGCCTCTGCTGCAATGCAGTTCCAAGTCAACCCTCCAACAGAAGTTACTTTCCCAGCCAATGCCTGCCTCTGGCACTGCAAGGAGGGATCTAGGTGGGGAAGAGGCCAGCAGTCCTTCCTGGCCACCCAGCTAGATGATTTCACGGCTTCTCCCATCCCACACCCTGTGGGTGGCTTGTCAACCTAGCAGCTTGTAAGTGAATAGAAAGATTTTTATCAGCCCAAATAAAACTCCAAAGCCAAACTCTCTCTTTCACTGTGAATGCCTATCAGGCAGATAAAGACTTGAAAGTGCCGTCCCCTAACTTCACTGGTACAAGCTGCCACTTGCCCTGGACAACAGACCGAGGCTTGGATTTCCAAGGTGGCTTACAGTCCGATGACCTTCCCCTTTCTGATATTGCTTTGATCAGTGGTGCAACAACATTCAGAATTGACAAAAGGCTGGGGCCTGCCTTTTGAACTAAGCCTCACACTTGCCACCAAAAGTCCATGTGTCCAGAAATGAATTTCATTAACACCTCACCTACTTACACCCAGCCTGGACTGCATCTCTATATACATTTGTATAATTAGTCAGAATAATCCTAAAGATTCAGAGGTCCACACACAGAAAAAGCCTACAGCCCAAAACCTGTCTTGCCCACCCTATGTTTCAAAGCTTCATGCAGACACTGAGTACAGTATGTACAAATGTGGCCTGATTTTGAGCCTCCAGAATAATCCTAAAGATTCAGAGGTCTACACACAGAAAAAGCCTACAGCCCAAAACCTGTCTTGCCCACCCTACGTTTCAAAGCTTCATGCAGACACTGAGTACAGTATGTACAAATGTGGCCTGATTTTGAGCCTCACAGTGAATCTGCTTCCTCAGAGACTCCTGGCAGGACTCTCCGGCGAAGACTCAGAGGAGATTGGCAAAAAGCTGTCAAGCAACTTCTGTGTAAGGTTTCTGTGCACACCAGGAGATTCATATTCTCCGGAGCCCTAAGTAGCAACAGCAGATTCTCAAGTTCCATTATAATACTTGCATCAGTGTCCCTGTGCTCCTCAAAGGGTGCTTATTGGTTCAGAAAATTATTTTAATTTGGTTCCATTTTCTTCTGATGACATGTAACATCTGTGCAATGTAACTGCTATAACTTATAAGAAGGGGTGGCAGGTACAGAAAAAGCCCTCTTACATATCTGAGAAAGCAGTCACGATTATTAGATAAAAGATCCCAGAGGAGGTTCCAAATGTTTCCACAGAATCTGGACCCAAGCAACTGTCAAACCACTGTTCGTGAATTCTGCAAGTGCAAAGAAATTGAGCTGTCAGGCTGCAGGATGTGAGCAAACACTGGCTAGGCAGACGGCATTTCCTCCCTCCAGCACATTCCTGCCACTGACCTGCCTGCTCTAAGGCCCGCTTGAAATCTGATGCCACCAGGGACGGGCCTGGCACAGAACAGTCCATCTGTTAGCATGCCCCAAGCCACCTGCCCAACCCACCTTAGCTTTTTCTCTGGTTCCCTTTCAGCCAGGAGAATCATGTTCCTGCACCACCTGTAAACCCACAGAGCCTGTCCCGAGGTAGAAAGCCCATCGGGGAGAGGCAAAGGGCCAGCGATATGGCTACAGAAGCCGACAACAAAGGGACCGGGTAGCAGGGCTCAGGGAGCTTTCGAAAAGGGGTAATTTAATTCTGAAGGAGGAAACTGCTGCATTTTGCCCAGATTCTGGACCCTGCAGCTCAATAAAACATCATGAGCAGTCAGTAATACCGTCTCCTTCACTGTGTCACAGTCTCTCCCACGTTGCACTTGAGGGAATCCTTCTGTTCTCTCGCCCCCAACTTGGTGCCACTTGAAACCTCAGCTCTGTCTCCTCCTCCAGCTGCTCCTACTTGCAGGAAGCAGATTTCAGAGACTTCTAACCGAGGGGGCTGCGGGCTGGGACCGACCCTCAGGCAGGACACCCCATGTCCCCTTGAGAATGGCAAATTATAGCATCTTCCCTGAAAATGTATTCTGAGAAGTTTCTTGTTTCCTAAATCACTGTTCCAAGGACCCATCAGAACCAGGGTCAGCTCTGCTCACAATGACAACTGTCTTCCCAAAATAAGGAGCAGCTTTGAAGCCGAGGGTGTCAGAGTTAAGGTGTTCTCTCCCTTCTTCCCACACCCATCTACTCCCAGAGTATGGGATTTGTAGTCTTCCATTCACCTGCTGGGAGACCTTGGCAAGGGTCTGCCCTGACTAGACCCATTTTCTTTTCTGCAAAGTGGACCTAATAACTGTGCCTACTCTCATGGTTGACAAGAGGATTAAATGAGGTGATGTAGATAACACCGTTTGGCTCAAGGTTGCATGGAATTACCTCTCAGTAAAAGAGGGGCAGTTAAGAACTCAGATTCTAATGAGCTTGCTGGGTATGGAGAATCAGAAAAATCTAAGAAACCTTTTATCTTCTAAGAAGGATTTGGAAGTTGTAGATGGTGTGTCCCGGTGAGACAACGCCAGGCAGCACAAGCCCACGCTGCACATGCTCTGACTCACTGCCGAGGGCCCAGAAGCAGGGCGGGGAGCAAGGCTGCGAGGTACCTACCAGGCGTCAGTCAAGGGCCAGGGGCCCATCCCCAGGCCTGACGGTGGAAGCCGAGGCGGACCTGAGGCCTCTAACCATGGTCACCAAATCACACCGGTAGGAGCTGAGCCCAAATTTTAAAATCAGCAAATTTCTTAAGATACCCAGCCATACACTTACTCACAGTGCACAATCATGGAGTTAAAATCTGGAGTTAAAAATTAAACCTGCATTATTCTTCACCACCAAGACCCATTTCAGCAGGTAGAAAATTCTTAATACTGCCCAATTCTCAAATATAAAAAGCATCAGATTGGAAAAGAAGGGAGATTATTTGTTTCTAAAAGTTCAATTCAACCTAATTTTAAAAACCCTTTACTGAAGACCTACTATGTGTTATTCTGCTTCAGTTCCCCAGAATGTAGGGTGCAGTCCCCACCATCAAGAAATATATCTGCAGGGGAGGCAGATAGACATTTCTGTAAGACACATATAAAGGGAGTACATACAGAGCAGTAAATGGGAAGCAACCAGGGGACAGTCACTTCTGTCCAGGAGGTGAGGGAGGGGAGGAGAGCACGGCAAAGCTGCCTCAAGGTGGCCTGTGGGCGGTTGGCTGGGTGGGACAGGTGGGCAGGTCCCTAGGCAGAGAGGACACAGGTGTGGTGCTGGTAGGGCATGGGTATGTTTGGAGAACCGGGAATATTAAGGCTAGACCCTGTGGGGCATACAGGGAGGGGAAACAGTTGGAGGTGGTTACACACGAGAAAGGGCCTGGTCAGACCGTGAAGGGCCTGTGGAGCTGGAGACGGGACTGGACGGTGCAGGCAGAGAGCCCTGTGGCCAGGTGGACAAAATCTCCCAAGTTGGTCCCTTGGTCACTGAGGACCACCCCTCCCATCCAAAGGGCAGGCCTAGGCATGCAAGGAGTAATGGGAAATGTGGTCTTCAGGAGCAGAAAGACCTAACAAATGTCTGGGGCATTTGTTACACACTTACACACTGAGCATCCACAATAATCAGAATAAACAATGAGGCAATACCTCCCTTGCAGGGCTGTTTTGAAGATTAAATAAGCTAAACTATGTGGAAGCACTTGGCAAAGCTGGCCTGGGGCAGGTGATCCTGCAGCGACCCAACAGGACGTGCTGGGGAGAACACAGGTTGGCGGCACAGCCCGACTCCACCAAGAGTAAACAGCAGTAGCACCTGGCGAGAGGCACTTAACACCACTGAGCCTCGGCTTCCTCCTCGACAAAAATGGGGCACAGCATGTGTCCTCTTAGCAGGCCCAGAAATCATCTCCGCGGTGCAGGCTTCAATCATCACCTGACCAGCGAGGGGCTGGCCAGCTTGCCCATGTGTCCTCCTCATGGGCAGGTGCCCAGAATCCAAGCCAGGAGCCCAAGAGCTCAGGTAACTGTGCTGGTGAAATTCCTCCTCCTGCCTCGGCCAGCACCAGGCAGCAAACCAGTCCCTTCAAGCAATAGCACTGAAACATATGCAAGTCGGCTCTGCACCCCACCCCAGGCTGAAGCACAATAAGCAGTTCCCAGGGGAAAGGGCATGTCACATCCACGTGGAGCATGGCCACCAACAGATAAACACGTGTAACCGCACACCTGGGTATCTTCAGCCACAGGAAGGGGCCCACTGAGAAACCCTGCAGGGTCATGCCCACCCCAGTACCTCCATGCTAAGAGCAGCCCCCGCCCCTGACCAATCCTGGGCTCGATCCCCTGCTAACTCCCTCTGTTCACTGCAGGTGGCTTTCCCAGGGTTGGGTTTCAGTCCCTTGGTCCAGGCCTGAGCCTATGGCATGGGGGTGGCACCGCCACCTGGTGGGCGCTGCAGCAGTGAGGTCGCAGGCAGAGCCCCGCAGCAGCTTCCAGCAGAGCCCACAGCGCCCTTCACCCCCCCCCACAGCCCCCCTAGCTCACCCCCACCTTGGCCCTCAGGTTACATAAACTGGGTTCTGTCACTGCTGATGGTGGCTCTAAGGTTACTCGGCTGGATGTGGTCCAGGCTGGCTTACTGTTTGTTTCCATCCTGTTTGAGGGAGACTTTTCAAAAAATAGGAGCCCCTGGGGGGCAGAGAGTAGCCCTGACACCTGCCCCCCTCCCGGCCCTCACCTGCCTCCTGGGCAGCCAGTTCACAAGTTCACGTCACTGGAGCTGTCTCTTCAGGCTGGTGCCTGCAGCCAGGACCCTTGCTACCAACAGGCCCTATAGTGTTTCTGCTGAAACAGGGGCCCCACAGACAGATGCCTGAGGCCGGTGGCTCTGGGCACACATGCCATCAGCACCCCTCCAGGGGGAGGCCCTGCTGGCCAGCCTCACTGCTGTATCCATTTTAGACAGCATCCTCCCAGGAATCTAGGACACTTGAGAGAGGAGGAAGAGATGGCTGCTCCAGGGAGCAGCATGTGCAGTCGGCAGGTGACCAGTGGGCAAAGGGGTGTGGCCCAGAGCAGAAGCCCGGACCCCCCACGTCATCCCCTATTCACAGTCACAGGTCTCTGCCAGGGAGAGTGGTTTTGGTGAAGAGACTGGGTAAGGGTGCTCAGGGTAGAGAAGTGACGAGGGGAGGGAGGGTGGCCAGGATGGGAGTGTCCGCTTCCTGGCCTGGCCCAGGGACTGGGTCTGACTTGTGCTTGGAGTGATGAGGAGAGGCAGAAAAGGACATCACATGCCAGACCTTAGGCGACTCGGGCCCAGGGACAAGGGGGTACGGAGAACCAGGAGGCATCGCCTCTGGCTGCCCCTTCTGCATGGCACCAGCAGTGGCTTAGTCCTCCCTGTGGGGCTGGTGACAGTGCCCAGGAGGCAGCCAGAGCAGAGTATCACTCTTGCTCCTGATCGGGCAGGAGGCACCTCCTGGGACCCCCAGGGCAATGCAAGGGACAGGGAGCATGCCCCAGGGACCATAGGGGCCAGGATGCCCGATGACTGTGAGACTATGATCCTGTCTAGAGACCTGGGGCATCTGGAGCCCTGGAGAAGCTGCCTGGGTTTGTGTTAACCCAGGAGACAGGGAGACCTTTTGAAAATCACCTGAGAGCAGAGGAAGGTGGGCCATCGGCTCTGCCCAGGTGAAGGACAGCACTGCAGGGTGACAGGGCAGGGGCTGCTCTGCAAGAGGGTGGGCTGCCTGTGGTGGAGGAAAGAGGAGCATCCTCAACCACACATCGGTGCTGCCAGCAAGCGCACCAGTGACACGTGAAAGTCAGCTGACACCAGTTGCGACAGGAGGTCGAGCTCCTTCAACAGAGCTTTCTCCAGCTCCCGGACAGGCTTCCCAAAGCACAGGGCAGTTCTTCAGAATGTCTGTTGACCCACGTTGAATCTCCTCGGCACCAAAATCAGAACTCTGACCACGAGGACACACTTGCTCTGGGCTCAAGTGTTCAAAGGCTTGGCCTAGCCTCATGTACAGCGAGTGACAGTGCAGGGCCCAGGCTACTGCCCTCCTGGTCACCAAGTGAGGCCTGGAGAACTGCCCGAACTTCCAGAGAGGGACGGATGGCACAGACCCAACTCCCAGGACACCAGCCAACCTCAGGGTGTGCTTAGAAAAGCAGAGGTTTTCCTAATTATAATGTGATTCCCCGGATAAAAAACAGAACTGGGCCGTATCCACACGATGGAAAACTAGTCAGAAATGAATAAACGGTTCCCATACACAACTACACGGATGAATCCCAAATCACCACAGGCTGGAAGAAGCCAGACAAAGACAGTACGTATGTGGCGTAGGATTCCACTTATAAAAAACTCTAGGAAATGCGACTCGAACAAGAGCGACAGACAGTTGCCCTGCAGGGGACATGGTGGGGTGGAGGGAGAGACTACAGAGGGGCGTGCGGAACTGGGGGGGTGATGGGTGTGCACTACGTGTTGTGGTGCTGGTTTCCCTGTGCACGCATATGTGAAAACCCACCAAGTCGTGCACTTTAAATGTGTGCAGACTATATGTCAATTATACCTCAATAAAGCTGGGGGTTTTTTTTGTTTTTGTTTTTGTCCTTTTTGAGACCGGCTGCACTGCGCTCAGCCAGTGAGCGCTGTGAGCGCACCGGTCATCCCTATATAGGATCCGAACCCGCGGTGGGAGCGCTGCTGCACTCCCAGCGCTGCACTCTCCTGAGTGTGCCATGGGCTCGGCCCTAAAGCTGTTTTTTTTTTTTTTTTTCTTGAATTGTAATTGATTATACATATTTTGGGAGTTCAATGTTGACATCTGTTGATCAAATCAATATTACTAGTATGTGTATTGTTACAAATTGTAGTAATTCTTTATGCCCCTTGTCCAATCTCTCCCTATCCCCCTCTCCCTCACCCCTCTCACCACTGATAACCCTAGATTTCTTCTCCCCCTCTGAAAGAGTAAGGGTTGCTCTGTTAATTTAGTTGCCTAGATGATCTGTCCAATGCTGAAAGATGTGTTCAGGTTCCCCAATATTATCACAGAGCAGCTGCTTCTACTGTCACTCTGGAATGGGCTTTGTGGAGAGAGACATCCTCTTCTTTTCTTAGGTCTCTGCTGGTGACTCTCCTTGTGTCAGTGCATTCCAGTGGCTGGTGGACCATCTGTGTGGTGGTTGTGACGTCTAGCCACTTTCATGGCAGCCGCGGTTACTGTGGTGGGTCACCCACATGGAGGTGATGTTTCACACTCCCAAGCGGCGCACTGTAGCAGTGCACCACCGGGCCGGCCCTAAAGCTGTTTTTTTTAAATAAAGTAATCCACACTGCTTATGAGAAAAAATATAGAAAAATATGAAATCTCTGCTAATTCTACCAGCATTAAACAGAAATAACATTTTGATATGTTTCCTTCCAGTCTTTTCTCTATAAAAGACTGATTTAAAATATCAATTTGTTTTTATGTAGAAGGCAACCCTTCCTTTAAAAAGCTTTACCTCCTGAATTTCTTTTGTGTTTTAAAAGTTCTGCATCCTGAGTTTTTGGTTTGGTGTGGTTTGGCCTTGGATTGCAATCCCCACACACGCTGGCATGGGAGAGAAGGCGACAGCTCCCGGGAGGGTTTCATGGCCAGGCGGGGAGCACAGCCCCTCACGTGGCAGGGCAGCGGGTCAGCTGCCCTGATCAAAAGCCAGCCCCGCATCAGCGCCCTGTCCTTTGGCACAGCCCACCCAAACCTTCTCTGTCTCTAAATCGAGCCTAAATGACAGCGGCTTGCACCCACTACCTGCTCAATCAAAATCTGCTAAATGGAATCTGAAAAAAAAAAAAAAATGAAGACAGGCCTATTCCCCAACACATCCCGCGTCCTCTGCCTTCTGTCTTCACGCCGGCCCCCGCCTCTTTCTCCCTCCGGCTCCGGCCCACCATCCTTCCTGCCTTCTTCATTTAGCCTTAGATCATGAAGTTCCCTGTGACTAAGCCTCCTCGGAAACGTTCCTAGGGCTGCACTGCACTATGCGGACGAATGACTCATTCCCCATTATTGGGTGTTTAAATGGCTTCCAAATTTTCACCCTTATAAATAACATTGTAATGAACATCCTTGCATAGGAGTCTTTGTAGACTTAATTGTTTCCTTGGGATAAGTTCCTAGACATGGATCCCCAGGATAAAGGGAGGAATTCTTTTAAAGGCTGTGAGACCTGCTGCCAAGCTGTTTGGCAGAAAGCTTGTACCTTGTACTCCCAAGTCACGTAAGAGTCCCTGCCGCACACCTTCACTTGTGCTGAGTAACATCATTCACAAAAAGACAAAAAACACACCAAAGCTCTGCTAATTTGATAGCAAAAAAATAGTACCTTATTTCAGTATGTACATATCTGATTGCTGTAACATTGACTTTCTCACATTTACTGCCACTTCCATTTCTCTTTTGTGAACTAACTCATATCCTTCACCCACTTTCTTATTGGGAAGTTCATTCATAATAAGAGTTGTTATATGGATTATTAGAGTAGTTTATATAATAGTGCATCTGTCATATATGTTGCAGGCATTTTTTCTGTCTCTGTTATTGTGTGTAGAAAGATATTTCTCATCCCATAATTGCTTATTTACCTATGTTTTCTTTTAGCACTTAAATGATTTTAGTTTTGCATTTAAATTTTTAATCCACATGGAATATATTTTGGGGTTTGACATGAGTGAGGGTTTCCCAAGTTTAATATTAACTAAATGTATTAACTTCTATTTTCCAGACTTGCCAGTCTGTGTCATGGGTGTGCTATGTATTCCTATCCCAAAGCAAAATGTTTAAATTATTATAAATTTGCAATATGTTTTAATATCTGGTAGATTATCTATCCAGATTCTTGCTGGGGATTGCACTGAATCCATAAATTTATTTGGAACAACTCAAATATTTACGGTATTGCTCCCTCCCTTGTTAGAACATACTGAACACCTCTATTTATAGAACTGCTCTTTTGTATTTTATCTACTACAATTTCTTTCTTTTTTTTTTTTTTTTTTTTTTTTTCTTGTTAAGCCCCAGATGGTCCCACCCAGCTCTCCTGAGTCAGCCTGGCAGGGTGAGGCCAGCGCAGCCAGAAGTGGTGCTGATACCTGGCCAACGTGCAGCCCAGGTGAGCAAACCTCCATTCCCCTCGCCTGCCTTGAATGACGAAACGCAGATGGGCAAAGGAGAAGGAAACCAACATTTGACAGCCCCCAGAGGCCAGGGCCTAGGCAGGGAAGGCAGCTGGACTCTCTTGCAAGCCTGTGTGAATTCTTGCCCCACTTTCAGATGAGGGAACACAGTCTGAGACGTCAGTATCATCCCTGCGTGACCAGCCGCCCATGCACTTGGTCCTGAGCCTCCACAGAATGGGCTCTGACAGCAGCAGAGGCTCTTCAGTCCCTCCAGCGCCACGTGCCCACTCTGCACCCGTGTGTAGCTAAGCCTAGCACCAGCCAGCCTCCTGCACGGGGTCATTCCCGCCGCTGTGACTCTGCTCAGCCAGCTCCTGCGTCATGAGGACCCTCTATTGCAGCCCCACCAGGGCCTCAGTATGACTTTATTGGGCCCCACACACTTCAGCCCTTATGTGCCCCTTCCTCCGTTAAAAAAAAAAACTTACAAAAGTATATTTTAATATTATGTCAGTACAAAAATGAATATATTAATATTATATACTAAAACATTTTCTTCAACCTAAAGTTGATGTTTTCCTTCTTATTTTAAAAGAAATTAGACCACTTCTGTGGGCCCCTAACACTGTGCCTCCCATGCCTAGTGGGCCAGTCGCCCTGTCCCACCATGAGCCTGTGCGATGCCCTGGACAATCCCCATGGAAGACCCAGCTCGAGCATGAGCTGTGTCCACGACTGGGACCCATCCCCGCCCCATGGGATCCACTGCCCTCACACTTGCTGCATGGAGGCTGGTGGATCTACAGCTGCTGCTGAGGCTACCTGCTCTGGGCCCTGATACACATGTACTGCAGGAACACCGAGTAGAAAGAGCAGCCAGCCTCCTGCATGGGGTCATTCCCGCCACTGTGACTCTGCTCAGCCAGCTCCTGTGTCATGAGGACCCTCTATTGCAGCCCCACCAGGGCCTCAGTATGACTTTATTGGGCCCCACACACTTCAGCCCTTATGTGCCCCTTCCTCCGTTAAAAAAAAAAAACTTACAAAAGTATATTTTAATATTATGTCAGTACAAAAATGAATATATTAATATTATATACTAAAACATTTTCTTCAACCTAAAGTTGATGTTTTCCTTCTTATTTTAAAAGAAATTAGACCACTTCTGTGGGCCCCTAACACTGTGCCTCCCATGCCTAGTGGGCCAGTCGCCCTGTCCCACCATGAGCCTGTGCGATGCCCTGGACAATCCCCATGGAAGACCCAGCTCGAGCATGAGCTGTGTCCACGACTGGGACCCATCCCCGCCCCATGGGATCCACTGCCCTCACACTTGCTGCATGGAGGCTGGTGGATCTACAGCTGCTGCTGAGGCTACCTGCTCCACTGGGCCCTGATACACATGTACTGCAGGAACACCGAGTAGAAAGAGCAGACGTGAACTTCCACCAGCGGGTCTACTGGACAAATCGACAGGTGTGTTTGAAGGACTTTTGCCCGATTTTCCTGCGGCTATATATTTTATATTCAAATTAACTCGACACCCAGCTATCTCTCGCAGGTGAGGACAGACCAAGATCCCCCATGAGACTGGGCTGCTGAGGGAAGGACATGCCTGAGAGACTCCAGAGCCTCCTGTGAGGGTCCAGGGAGAAGAGAGGATCTGGGGAGCCCCACACTCCCTGAGTGACCAAAACAACCTGTATATTTCTAATGCTAAAGCTCTACTAGGCTATGACTCTTCAGTCCCTTTGGAAGTAACACAGTGGTGGATGCTTGGGATTGCTTTTAATGCCTGGAAGCAAGGAAGAAATGAAATCAAGAATGAGGTAAAACTGAGCAGCAACGAATCACTGGAGATTAGTTGTTGTCTTAGCCTGCTACATCTTTTAAATTTATGTTCATATTTGGTTACCACTTTTAGACTATATTCTGCTAATTCATTTTTTTTAAGTAAAATATTTTTCTCCTAAAAAGAAGACATTAGGAGTAGAAAACCATACTTAGTTCCATAGTTGGGGTGAAGCCTCATCAACTGCTGAAGCATCATGATCCCAGGCACCCCCTGATGGAAGCTATTGGAATTGCAAGCAAAGTACCCAGCAGGCTGCAAAGGGGCAGGCTGCCATATCTGCTTCTTTGGAAGGCTACAGATATTAACTCTTCAAACACAGATCCTTAGTTCTTTGCATGTGAATCTCTGATGTACAAGCACTATCTGGGAGTGGAATCAATATAATGTTGCATACATATACAAGTTATTTTTTAAATATGTGTTAGATGTTGATATGATTAGTAAAATAAAAGGTCACCTAGACAGCCTCAAAATTCAGTGTCTTTTTGTTGATATGTACTTTCTCTATTGATGGATTATGAAAATACAGCTACAGTCATGTGAAAGGTTTCCCCAATTGTTCAATGTTACAAAGGGAGCCTCATATGCAGAAAACCCAGGAACCCTGTCTGTAGGGGAGAGCCAACAGCCTTTAAGAAACCAAACACCATGGCAGGCTATCCTGGACATTGATCCCTGATGGGCATCCGACGGGAATTCCAGTTTGGTTGACAGTGAAGAGCTTAAACTGCAGCTCTGTACAAAACACTGTATGTCCATCAGAAGAGCAAAAACTGTTAAATATCAACATGCGAGTGCAACGGAAGTGTTTATTTGGGAGCTGGGGAGAAACAAGAACAGATGATGCTCAGGAAGTGTCTGCTCCTTCAGTTCATCCTCAGTGTGGCACACGCAGAGCAGTGCACTCGGGGTTGCCCAGGGAGCCAGCAGGTCTCAGGACATGCCATGCAACCACTGACCTGGCCACCTGACTGGCACACCCTGGGCTGGGGCCACCAGCTCTGACCCCAGCCTGCCCCTCAGGGGCTTCAGGTGACCACCTCCCTCTCTGCCCCATGTAGGTCTCCTCACTGGGGACAGGCAAGCTACTCCACTTCCCTGAGCTTCGGCTTCTGCACCTCAGAACAGGAATAATCATTTCTACTTCTAATAAGTGGGATAATATATAAGGATATGAGATAAACCTCAAGCACCTAACAGTGCTGGGAATACAGTACATGCTCCAGCTGTGGTCCCCCGTCTGCCTTCAGGTTTCGTTCTCATACACAGTGGCCATTTGACCTTCACTCCTTTGGAAGCTGAGGAAGACGTAACAGCCGGGCTTACTACCTACCCACTCTGAGCCGGGCTAAGCACTCCACAGCATTAGTGCCTGACCTAATGCACACGTTGACCCAGGAGGTGGTACTAGTCCCCTCCCACTTTCCAGATGGGGTGTGAGAGAACCCCCGCTGCAGAATGTAAGTCTGGCTTTGTGCCCAGAGCTCCCAGACACAAGGCTGTGGGTGCAACCTCCAGCATGAGCTACCCCAAGGCTGTCTGCAGTCCAGCAGGGTCCTGCCCCACGCCGGCCAAGGCTGGTCCCTACCTCCCTCCTACTTCTCCCACCTGAAGACCCAGTGTCCACCGTCCACATCTCCACCCCACCAAGCCTTACTCTATTTTAACCAGGAATGCCTTAGCCAAAAATAGGAGCGGGGGAAGGAGAGAAGGCCTAATTACAAGAAAAATGTGTCCAACTCACTCGTGCACACCAGTTACAACATATCTGCCATTCCCAGACAAATTACTGCCTTTCCTTCTCCCAGCAGTCCTGGGAGGCAGGTATCACAGCCGCCCAGAGTGCAGAGGAGGAACAAACCCAAGGCTGCCCGACAGCAAGGGGCCTGCAAGGTGCGCAGCAGTCTGCCCAGCCCAGCCCAGCCATTCCCCTGCCCCTGGTGAGAGCTGTGGGGGGCAGCGGGGGAGAGGCAGGAGGAAGGAGGAGGGTCTCAGCCTCACCTCTTGGGACTTCAGGGAGGAGGGCTCTGGGGGGAGCTGGCCCAAGAAGGAGCCTCTCCCACGTCCCAGGCCTGGCTCCAGACCCTGTGTACACGCAAGAGGGTTCATTTCATGAAGTGAAACCCTGCATGGGTTACAAGGACACTCCCCAGCCTGCTGTTTCCTAGGTTCACATCCCTGCTCCACTGTGTACTGGTCACTTAGGCGTGTCCTATAACCTCTTTGTGACTCAGTTTCCTCCTCTGTAAAATGGGGATGAAAGCAGCAAGGGGTAACGCAATCACGACCGCCCCTAGTATGTCAGCTCCATCGTTACAATGGGAATAAAGTGAAGCCACACAGCTCATGTGCGAGCAGAGGGACCTGGGCATCAGGGCACCCGGGGAAACACAGTCTGTGCACAGCCTTGCCCTCGCTAGCTGAGCAACCCTGGCCTGGTTACTCCACTTCTCTGAGCCTCGGTTTCCTTACTTACGGAACAGACATGGTGATTGTAGGATTAAATGAGACACTGAAGGTGAAATTACCCAAAATGATGAGCAATACTCGACAGATAGTAAATATCACTGAATCGCTGAGCTGGAAAGACACCTCTCATTGCACGCACATTCACACTTCATTAACTATTTTAAAGCACGAGACGGGGGGTATACATTAGGCAGCCTGGATTATCTAGTATTTATATGCCACACACACACAAAAAACCCCTAAGAATCTCATTTTATATGGTTAGAAGAATAGAAAGAAAACTAGCTATTGCTGGTAAAATTATTATTACAGTTTACTTCTTAATACACAATCAATGCATACCCCAAAATTAAAGAAAAAGAGCTGATACATATAAATCAAATCCTCTTTTAAATCCACGAAAAAGAAGATGCCATAGAAACCTAAGGTGAATCACTTGGTAGATGTGAAATCACTATTACTTTCTCTCTTAAAAAAAAACAAAACAGGGGCCGGCCCGGTGGCGCACTGCTACAGTGCACCGCTTGGGAAGCGCGGCGGCGCTCCCGCCGAGGGTTCGGATCCCACATACAGACCGGTTCCCGCTCACTGGCTGAGCGAGGCGTGGGAGCAACACCGAGGGTTGCGATCCTGTTGCCGGTCCCGGTCCGGTACGGGGGCGACACTGAGGGTTGCGATCCGTTGCCAGACATGGAAAAAGACAAAAAACAAAACAAAACAAAACAAAACAGAACACGGGTCTTCTGTAGGGGCCTTGCTAAAGACATGACCCGCTGGACCCTCCTGGGAGTAGGCTGAGAGCATGCAAGGAAGGCTGCCCCACATCCTTCGTCCTCCCACCATGCCCCTTGGAGTTGGTGAGGTGGGAGCTCCAAGTCGTTTTAAATAGTCCATCCTGAAGGGGTGACACTTACAGTTGGGGATCAGAAGAGCATGCGCCGTCAGGTTGGAAGGTGCCTCCCACTGTGCCTCCTACCCTCCCCGACCCTTGTCTGTGCTCTGGTTGAAGACAGCATCTCTCCTGGAATCCTTCCTCAACAATGCTTTCTCTGAATAACAGAAAATACGGTAACCCACTCAGAGAGCTTGGAACTGTACACACACCTGAATCCATGGTGATTACGCACAGAAGCCTGTCGGAAGAGGTAAGGAGGAATACTGCTCATAAACTGATTGCAGATCAATTATGACTCATGAAAAAAATTGGCTATTAACTTAGCAGTAGGTTAACTGCTGCTTCCTACCCACGCCTGATAACGGAGGGCTGCTTGATGTTAATGCCACTGGCAAAAGGACAAACAGAGCAAAGGGCTCTCGAACATCAGGATAAGATCACCAGACAGCCACCCTCGTAACCCTTGTGCCCTCTCATCTGAGGCAGGGCTTGGGTGGGGACACACAACCTAGCCATACAAGGGAATCCCTCGCAGCCATGAGACGCAATGCAAAGGAAGAATACCTAATAACGAGGAAAAGAGACTCGACACATACCATTGACTTTGAAAAGGCAGACTGCAAAACGACGTAGACGTGACCTCTTTTTAGTAAATGTGTACTTTATGCACACATGGACATTCAGGACAGCAGACAGACGATATGCCCCAAATGCTATGGAGACGTCTGCTCCAGCTCTGCCCCTGGGTTTGCTCGACGGTACAGACTGTTACTGCAGCATCTGGTCTCGTGCCACATGAGAGATGGCCGAAGAGCAGCCTGCCTCACGTGAGCCAGATTGCAAGTCTGCCCAGAGCCCCAGCTGGGGGCAGGCCTGCTCCCTGCACAGTGGCCAGGACTTCCCTGCATGCTGGCCAGTGAATCCGCCCTGCAGAGGCTCCACCAGCCCCGAGGGGGCCCCAGGGCCCATGAAACGCACTCAGGCATTTGAATCCACCCTGCAGAGGCTCCACCAGCCCCGAGGGGGCCCCAGGGCCCATGAAACGCACTCAGGCATTTCTGTTCTAGAATGCGGCATTGATGGGACAATGGCTTCACAAGGATATACCCAACCTGGAAGCCGGTCTGAAGAGACTAATTCAGTGTCCTTCTGTAATGTGCATTTGTTGTGCTGTTTGAGAACATTCAGTTCTGAAGAAAAAACAAGAAATGTGATGGATGAACCTCACAAGACACATGAAGTGCAGGTGGCTCTCCGTAAGCAGAGCACACGTGTGTCACACATAGTCAGGAAGGCATGGGAGGACGAAGAGACGCCCTCCACTCGTGAGGCACTGACTGCACCTGAGGCAGCCAGGCAGCGGACACTCGTCTCCCTCCCCTGCCCCGTCCTCCCTGTGTCACCTACCCTGTCTCTCTCCCCTCTCCTGTCCTCCCTGTGTTATCCACCCCATCTTTCTCCCCTGCCCCAATCCTACCCGTGCCACCCACCCTCTCTCTCTCCCACCCCTGTCCTACCTGTGTCACTTACCTCCTCTCTCTCCCCAGCCCCCCATCCTGTGTCACCTACCCCGTCTCTCTCTCTGCCCCATGTGTCACCTACCCCATCNAAAACAAAACAAAACAAAACAGAACACGGGTCTTCTGTAGGGGCCTTGCTAAAGACATGACCCGCTGGACCCTCCTGGGAGTAGGCTGAGAGCATGCAAGGAAGGCTGCCCCACATCCTTCGTCCTCCCACCAGGCCCCTTGGAGTTGGCGAGGTGGGAGCTCCAAGTCGTTTTAAATAGTCCATCCTGAAGGGGTGACACTTACAGTTGGGGATCAGAAGAGCATGCGCCGTCAGGTTGGAAGGTGCCTCCCACTGTGCCTCCTACCCTCCCCGACCCTTGTCTGTGCTCTGGTTGAAGACAGCATCTCTCCTGGAATCCTTCCTCAACAATGCTTTCTCTGAATAACAGAAAATACGGTAACCCACTCAGAGAGCTTGGAACTGTACACACACCTGAATCCATGGTGATTACGCACAGAAGCCTGTCGGAAGAGGTAAGGAGGAATACTGCTCATAAACTGATTGCAGATCAATTATGACTCATGAAAAAAATTGGCTATTAACTTAGCAGTAGGTTAACTGCTGCTTCCTACCCACGCCTGATAACGGAGGGCTGCTTGATGTTAATGCCACTGGCAAAAGGACAAACAGAGCAAAGGGCTCTCGAACATCAGGATAAGATCACCAGACAGCCACCCTCGTAACCCTTGTGCCCTCTCATCTGAGGCAGGGCTTGGGTGGGGACACACAACCTAGCCATACAAGGGAATCCCTCGCAGCCATGAGACGCAATGCAAAGGAAGAATACCTAATAACGAGGAAAAGAGACTCGACACATACCATTGACTTTGAAAAGGCAGACTGCAAAACGACGTAGACGTGACCTCTTTTTAGTAAATGTGTACTTTATGCACACATGGACATTCAGGACAGCAGACAGACGATATGCCCCAAATGCTATGGAGACGTCTGCTCCAGCTCTGCCCCTGGGTTTGCTCGACGGTACAGACTGTTACTGCAGCATCTGGTCTCGTGCCACATGAGAGATGGCCGAAGAGCAGCCTGCCTCACGTGAGCCAGATTGCAAGTCTGCCCAGAGCCCCAGCTGGGGGCAGGCCTGCTCCCTGCACAGTGGCCAGGACTTCCCTGCATGCTGGCCAGTGAATCCGCCCTGCAGAGGCTCCACCAGCCCCGAGGGGGCCCCAGGGCCCATGAAACGCACTCAGGCATTTCTGTTCTAGAATGCGGCATTGATGGGACAATGGCTTCACAAGGATATACCCAACCTGGAAGCCGGTCTGAAGAGACTAATTCAGTGTCCTTCTGTAATGTGCATTTGTTGTGCTGTTTGAGAACATTCAGTTCTGAAGAAAAAACAAGAAATGTGATGGATGAACCTCACAAGACACATGAAGTGCAGGTGGCTCTCCGTAAGCAGAGCACACGTGTGTCACACATAGTCAGGAAGGCATGGGAGGACGAAGAGACGCCCTCCACTCGTGAGGCACTGACTGCACCTGAGGCAGCCAGGCAGCGGACACTCGTCTCCCTCCCCTGCCCCGTCCTCCCTGTGTCACCTACCCTGTCTCTCTCCCCTCTCCTGTCCTCCCTGTGTTATCCACCCCATCTTTCTCCCCTGCCCCAATCCTACCCGTGCCACCCACCCTCTCTCTCTCCCACCCCTGTCCTACCTGTGTCACTTACCTCCTCTCTCTCCCCAGCCCCCCATCCTGTGTCACCTACCCCGTCTCTCTCTCTGCCCCATGTGTCACCTACCCCATCGCTCCCCATTGCTTCCCACTGTATGTTTTAAGTTGCATGAAGGTCATTTCCCACACGACACATCCTCTCCCACTAGCTCTGCTCAGGAGCACTCTGTACAGCAGATATGCTCCTTTCCCTTCAATGCCATAAGATCTCAGATGTGGAAGGACCCTTTATGACTTTAGGGAACTTTACAAGGGGGTCCTAATTGGGAATTACAATAAATGCCCTTTCACCTTCTAATAGAATGACAATGGAAGAGTAATACCTACAAATAATTTATGAAGCATTTTCTTGCTTTTCATACAGTGCCTCACATAATAGTTGTGTGTGCTTGTGTGTGTGTGTCACCACACCCATTCTAAGTGGTGCCCAAGGTCGCAGGGCCTCTAAGTAGCAGAGCAGAAACCAGAGCCCCTGACTGCCCCCAAGGCTGGGCCACCTGCTTTAAGAAAGCAAAACCCCTGTGACACTTTCCCATCCCACATTCGGGCCAGTCTTTCTGAGAGTAGTTTCTTGGGAGCTGCGCACACCACAGCTAACAGTTCTGGTGCCTCCCAGGCATGAAAATCTGGGGGCAGAAACCAGAGAGACGTTGGTACATGGACCTCAGAGGTGAGGGCAAATATTTCTGCAAGTTCTTCAACTGCATCCATTTAAAAAACAGGCCCACATACCACAGCCAGGAGGAGGCCTGAGCGAATAACTTTCTACTCCTCACCTCCCAAAAGGATCTTTCATAATTTCTTTTCACAGATACCTTAATCATAAGAAAAACATCTGAGAACCTTTTCCACCAGGAATCTGCTCAGGAACAGGGTTGAGTCTGCACGAGGTTGGTGGCTGACACAGGTAGGAGGTGTCCTGGTGAAATGTACACACCTGTCTCGTCATTTCCCCTCAAGGTGCTGTGAAATTTGTTGAGCACTGACATGGCGTCTCTTGCTCATGACCCACTGGGCTCTGGATTCTGGGTTAGATCGTGCTGAAAGCAACACAACAAGCTTTGAAGTAATTTCTCAGAATCACAAATGGGTCTTATGGACCCTTTATGTGATCTAAAAGTTTGAAATTACTTTCCTGATGCAGAGATCTAAGAGTAGAGGATTAAATGAAAGTTCATCTGATTTCCTTTCAGTTTAGGGAAAACAAAAGGAATTTAGAACGTTGGCTGTCCCTATTGTCCTAGATCTAAAAGTTTGAAATTACTTTCCTGATGCAGAGATCTAAGAGTAGAGGATTAAATGAAAATTCATCTGATTTCCTTTCAGTTTAGGGAAAACAAAAGGAATTTAGAACGTTGGCTGTCCCTATTGTCCTACCCACAGGTAAGCACTCAGGTACTTTCAGGTACGTGGATAATGCAAGAGAGAAGACGCCATCATGCAGGTAGACATGGAAAGTCTGCTCGCAGGCAGGTCTCCTGTCCCCTTCTCAGGGGCAGTTCCCTTTCATCTCATGTCCATGTGGCCTAGTCTTAATGTGACTTTAAGTCCCACCTCCTTCAAAAAGCTTCCCCTGACCAGCTCACCTTCAAAACCCAGTGTGAACTGAGTGTGAACAAAACCCAGCACGGGGTGCACAGCTTTAGGATTCATAAAGGCTCATCTTATTCTCCAGATAATTCTTACACGCCCAGAAGACGCAATTATGACTTGGACTTTTCTGGCTTTCTCCTGTGGCTTTCAGTAAGTGCTGAGCACATGGCGGATCATTCTGATGATGAGGCAGCAGCAGCATAAATGGGCATGATAGTTGGGAAGACATTAATCCACAGAAAATTGGATCACTGGGCGGGGCGCAGCAACATGGAAGCAGAAAGCGACTCTGCTCTCCCTCCCACACGCATGCACACTGCAAAGCTGCTCTTTCCCTCGTTTCCTCCCAGCCCTGACTGAAATCTCCAGCAGACCCTACAGCTTTGCCAGTTTTTCTCAGGTAAGAAAATGTCCAGTGCAAGTAAGTAACCCAGGTCGCCTGCCCAGAAAGATGGAGTTGGGGAGATGGGGGGTGCTCGTGCATTTTCCCAGCTTGCTCCTCCCCCTTCTTTCCCACCTCACCTGGGGCCTCTGGTCTCTCCATGGATGGGGGGGGGGTTAATACAAAAATATGTTTAAATTCCTTTAATTATCAAGAGCAAAGCCTGAAAGTTTGAGCCTGAAGCTCTATGCTACACTATTCCAGAGAACAGAAGATACAACTTAATAAACATTCCTGCCCCACAGGTAGCAAAAAGCCCCCCTGGGACTGGGAGGAGCTGAACCTGTTGGGACTGAGTCGCCCCTACTCTGTGCAGTGCCTGGAAGAGAAGGGGCGGGAGGGAATCAGGACCCCAAGGAGCTGAGGGGAAGCAGACAGCACGGGGAGCTTTGGTCCCGCTTCCCATGGGAACACTGGGAAGAGCACACTCAGCACAGCAGGTCTAAGAGGTCGGTCGGCAGCTTCTCAGGGGCCCAGCAGGGACCCAGAAGAGACCTCAGAGTATGGACCCCTGGGGCCAATGCGGGAGCCAGGTCCCCAGCTGTGGCTCGCCACAGTGACACTGGCTGGACAATACTCAGAGGAAACTCGAGAAGGAGGCTCAGTGGGGAGGGGGGACTCGTCAGAGCACAGCAAGGGATCCAGATGACCAGCAGGAGGGAAGAGCCCTCATGACCTAGTCACCCCCCAAAGGCCTTAACTCTTAACACACTGGGGATTAGGTTTCAACATATGAATTTTGGAGGGACACAAACATTCAGACCACAGCACAATTCCACCACTCCCATTTCTCCGAGTGACACACTAAGACTGAGCAGGATCTGGTGACTAGCCTAGGATAACCAAGCTGAGTGGTGATAATAATAGGACAGCCACCCTTTACTGTGGCCCACAGGCGTGCTCCTCTGCAGCAGCCGGCTGCCGTGCACCAGCAGGACGACAGCCGTGGAGGTACACTTCATCTTATGCCAGAGGAGACGGATGCTTAGAACGCTTGACAAACAGCTGCTGCTGCTAGCACCGAAGTCCAGGTTCTGCCCCTGCACCGGCCAGCAGAATAAAAAAAAGAAAGCAAGCTTCATTGACTCACAGAGCGAGTCCAGAATCAGGGTGAGGCAGGGAAGCTCTCACCGCAGGCGCAAATTTATGGAGGTACCAAACTCAGTAAGATAAATGGTTTCATGCAGTATTTTTAAATGAATGCAAAAATCCATGATGTACATACATATCACCCTTTTAAATAGAGGCAGCATCTGTATTCCTGATTTTCCCTCTTGCCTCGGGCCCCCACACGGCTCAGCACAGCACTGGGCAGAGTAGGGAAAGCAGCTCAGCTCAACCTTTCTCCACCGGCCCCAAGGCAGGGAGCCCGGATGCCCTGTGCTGTCTCTAGGTACCTCCTTCCTCACAATTCCATGACCTCAAGTGCTCTCAGGATGACCACACGCTCCATTCCCTGCTGTGCGACCGAGCTCCAGGGGGAATACAAGGGGGTCTAAGAGACTCCGAAGGAGGCCTGCCTGCTCCAGTAAGGCCGTAGGGTACTTTCAGATACCAGTTTGGGAAGGTGTGGGTGGGCTCTAGAAGGGTCACACAACTGCTTGTCTCCCACTTGGACTTCCTGGCTCAAAATTAGCCGTTCAGCCGTGACCCGGCCTATACCTACACAAGTCCAGTTCCTAGGGTGGCATTGCTTTTTACTTGCATTTCAAAGCCAAGTGTTAGAGTGACTTACGCTCTGATCCCACGTTAACCTCCTACTCAAGCCCTGCCTGCTATGAGCGTCTGCTCAACGAATATTTGTTGATTAAAACTTGAACTCTTTTTAGATCAACCCCGGAACCCCTTCCTGCCGGCTCGTCATCCAAGCCTAAACGCTGTTAAATAAACCGTTCCCTGAAGCATAAGGGAGATGATGGAGGTGCCACTATTTCCCCCTGCAGTGACCTTTAGAGACGGTGGGCACAAATGTCTTCCACACTAACAACTCAAGCCCAGCAAGACCGTCTCCCGCTCTTCTATGTTCTCGGCGCCTTAAACTGCTAGGCTTTGCCTCAGTGCAAACTTACGTCCAGCCAAGTGAGCGAAGGGAAACTTTCAGCACTTGCACGAGCGCGTCCGGCTCCTCTCGCCCCACGGGCCCCGCGCT
>NW_007727121.1:445178-447277 GCF_000696425.1 Galeopterus variegatus | reverse complement strand
CGTCTCCAGGTGAATCACTGTCGCGAGGCCGGCAAGTGTGGGAAGACAGGCGGCCGACGACTTCTCGGCCTCGCCGACTTTTCTTTTTTCTTTTAAAGAGCTGATCCATGAGGGAGGCCGGCGTCCTAGGAAACGTGCTGGCCTGGGTGGTCGCTCACCCAGTCAACGTGAAAGCCCGCCCCGAAGCCTTGGTCTGCTGATGGCGCAGCCCGGGACCCCGCCACCACCACCCGGGTCCCCACCCCGAGCAGGGGGCCTTCGGACGAGGGAAGGAGGATGAACGTGAACTGGGTCCCAGCAGGGAACCGAGGCCGCGACAGCCTTCACGGGACAAGCCTTCGTGCCCAGCCGGAAGAGATACTGCTAACATCAGGCAGTGACACTTGAGTGTCATCCCACGTCTGAATTAGTAGCGACGTCGGGGGATCACGCGGAATCCGCGCCACACCGCTTGCGACGCGGACACCGAGGACCTGAAAAACCCACTTTTGCACAGCTGTCGGCGGCAAGGCAGGCGTGGGACCCAGGCAGGGGCTCTTTCCACCGCCGGCCTCAGACGGGATCAAAATCCCAAATAGAAGAATCGGAGGCAGGGAAGAGCCTGAAGACAGTTGCTACTTACGTGGGCATGTAAAAAGAAGTTTCCTGTTTAAATTTTGCTGTAATCCCTTTGGGACAAACTAGTCACTTAAAAGCCCCTTTTGATGGTTAAGTGCTTTAAATTCCCTGTATAAAAAGAACAAAAATAAATTGTGAATCAGTCTTTAAGCCCCCCACCCCCAAATTAATAACCTGTATTCACAATGGGCAGGTGACTCATGACCATCAGAGACAATGAATTTGTTAGGTGTGTGTGTGTTTGCTTTTTTCAGAATCCTCAAACTAAACTGAGCAACCACAGGCAAATCTATGCACTCTTTTCTTCTCTCCCATCTTGAGCCTCTGCTCCTCGCTATTCAAAATCACATTTATTTTTTGTTATTGGAACTGCTAAATATTTATCGCCTCCGTAAGTTGCCTTTCTACCTAAGAATTTTGTTTCCTGAATACCTTATGCCTCTGGTTTTATTTGTGTGTGCCGTGGGTGGTTTTTGAAGTTCCTGGAGGTTTTCAGAGGACAAAAACCAAGGTTCTTGGTGATTAACTAAGGCTGAGAACACGGTGTCAACACCCAGAATAGAAAGTGGTGCGGAACATTGTGAATAGGTTAGGAAAATGGAAAATTATCTCGAGCCTGGTAGAGAATGAACCTTTGAGTGCTTTAAAAATGTGGAAAGGGAGAATGCCCCTCTCCCACCCTGAGATTTTCACCTTCTTGCTGAGAACTCTGGTCCCCAGGGCCTTGCCAAGTGGCAGTCCAGGAAGCTCTTCCGTTTTTAAAGACTCTTGGACCAAACCTGGAAGGTTTTGCCAAAGGTTCAAAGGAAACAGACCACGCAGAGTTTCTTGCAGCCTTCATAAACAACCTTCCCTGAAGATCTCCTTCCTGAGAAGAGCCTTACTGACAAGGCAAAAGAAAAAAAGACTGTGCTGGCTCTGGATATATTCCACTTCATCCAGGAACACATTTTTTATCAAAAGCCAGGCACTGTTCTAAGCTATTTACAAATACTCATTCATTTAAATCATTCAGTCCCCAGGAGAACCCCGGGCTAAGCCATCACCCCCATTTTCCAGCTGACTACTGCTGTTATCTCCATATCGTGGGCAAGGGGACACAGCACAAAAAGGGCAAGCACGTGCCCAAGGTCAGGCTGGCAGTAAGGGACAGAGCCAGGCTTTGAACCCACAATCTGCACTCAACGCTGAGCAGGGCTACCCTTCTGAAACATGGAGTCCAATCCTGGAAACCAAAAGCAGCTTTTCAGTTTAGAAAAGAAAGAAGAATCGGCCATCCTTTGGGCTATCAGAAAGCAAGAGTATTTAAACGTTTGACATTTACACTTAATATTTATACTTCCTTCTTCACTTTATTCCTATCACTATCTTTATCGTCACTAATAAGATGTAACTAGAAATCAGTCTCCACTCTCCTGAATTTTCTTTCTTTTTTTTTTTTTTTAAAAGATGACCGGTAAGGGGATCTTAACCCTTGACTT
>NW_007727121.1:439045-444721 GCF_000696425.1 Galeopterus variegatus | reverse complement strand
TAATATTTATACTTCCTTCTTCACTTTATTCCTATCACTATCTTTATCGTCACTAATAAGATGTAACTAGAAATCAGTCTCCACTCTCCTGATAAACGTTTGACATTTACACTTAATATTTATACTTCCTTCTTCACTTTATTCCTATCACTATCTTTATCGTCACTAATAAGACGTAACCAGAAATCAGTCTCCACTCTCCTGAATTTTCTTTTAGTCAAACCAGAGTAACCCGTGGCCTTGGTGTTATCAGCACCGCACTCTCCCAAGTGAGCCATGGGCCGGCCCCCTGAATTTTCTTTTAGTCAAACCAGAGTTTTATCATTCATGGAGTGGAGGGAGTTAAGTCAGAGGCAACTGGCTTCCTAACCCAGGCAGGTAGTGGGGACACTGTGTTCTTCAGGACAGTGTTCACCCCAGCAGCCTACTCATGGGCCTCCATAAGACACTCAGTCTGCTTGACTTCACTTGGCCCAGAAAATATAGACCCCGTAGGCACGGGCATCCCTACCTGGGTTTACGATTGGAGCCAAGGGCCAGCCAGGAACCAACTAGGAAGAAAGGATGTCATCCTTCTCAGGACGCAAGGCCCTTTGTCTGGGTGAGCCTTGGTGGCAGAGGTTGAACTGAGCTACCTCACTGCCAGAGGACCCTACCCCTGTGGGACTCTCCCCAGGCTGGCCGTCCAGCAGGACCCAGACTCCAGACACCGTCCCTCCCACCCTCCTCCAGCAATAGGGTGGAGCATGTCATCTTCCTCTTTCAAAACCCTTCCCTGAAGTTAGGATAAAATCCAAGCCCCTTAAAGGGTCCTCATCTGTTCCCTGCCCATCTCTTGGGCCTCCTTTCAGTACCGCTCTCTGCTCAGTCCACTGCAGCCACACAGGCCTCCCTCCAGTTCCCTGAACGCTCCAAGCTCTTTCCTGCCCTGGGGCCTTTCCCCGAGCTGTCCCCTCTCCTGGAGCGTTTTACCCCCACTCTCCCTGCTAACTCCCACTCATCCTTCACATCTTCGTCTAAATATCTCTTCCTTTGGTCTTTTCTCCTGACCTGTGTTTTTCTCTTGCACCTCTTCTCTTCTTTAGAGTACGTATTACACTTTGTTGTGGTTTATTTTTTATTTCATACTGAATTCTCCCACCGGAGTACAGTCTCCTGGAGGGCATGGTCTGTATCTGTTTCAAGTGTTATTGTATATCCAGCATCTAGCACAGTGCTGGCACATGGTAGCTGTTTGATAACTATTTATTAAGCTCTGAACTTCCAACACGACCTAGCATGCCCCTGAACTGCTCTACCTCAAATGTATGAAACTGCAAGATGTTTTCTCTCTTCCCAACTCTTTTCCACGCTGGTTTTACTCCCCATTAGTTTCCCAAACTTCTGCTCTTCTGCCTGTTAGGGGCTTTCTGCTCTGACTGCTCTCCTGTCTCAAGAGTCATCCCTCTGCAGCCTCCACCCTTCCAAGCCCTGATCCTCATGGTTGCTACCCCAGCTGCTCTCTTACTGGCATCCTCAGTGCCCTCATCCCTGGTCTTCCTGCCATGCCTTCCTGGCTGAAACCCCAACCCTGCAATAGCCTCATCTGTTCCTACGGCCAGGACTTTCATGTTGTCAAAGAAATTCACAGAACCATGCAGACTAAAACCACAAAATTGTACAGTCTCCAACCTCACCTGGGCCTCAATACCTTTAGATATTTTCTGAAAAACAAACAGGATGGTACTTAAAATAAGAGAGAAGGAATGGTCACCAATAATTCCAACCACAGAGGAGTTGCTATTGCCATATTATGGTTTTTCCTTCCAGTTTTTCTTTTCTAAAAAAGATATTCGAGCTAGCCTGGAAACTCAAATGTCTTCTACATAGTTGAGATTAAGCCAAATACACAATTTTGTATCCAGATTTTTTCTGACTACATTATAAACACAAGTATCTGCCCATGCAATAACAAAGTCTTCATAAACATAAAGTTCTAATAACTGGCTAATATCCTACTGTGTGGATGTATCATAATTCTTTTGGGTTTTTTTTTTTACTGGATTTCCACTGCCTTCTTTGCAATTTGAGGGTATTATAGAAAATTCTTTGACAAATATCTGTGTACAAAATTTGTCAGCCTTCATGAATATTTCCTTAGAAGAGATCCAGAGGGGAATTCGTGAGTCAGTGGATATGAATGGGCCTAAGGCTCTGACTGAGTCACAAGGTGTGAAGGCATCTAAGGTGCTAAGGCCTGGGTGACACAGCTGGACACACTTTCATTTGTCCCTGGGCAGCTCCTTTTCCCATTCCCCACAGCAGCTAGTCCTGACTGCTCTCACGCACTGTGTGCGCCGGGTCTCCACCATGTTCTCTTCTGAAGAGATGGTTTGCTTCCTTCTTGAGAGAAAATGCTGGTTAATAGGCATGAACTCTCTCAATGCCCCATACCCGCCCCAGCCCAGCAACACTGATCTCCGAACCTAGATGTAAGATGGTATCTCCCTGCTCTTAAATTTTAGATGATTGGCTTGTACCTACTTCCTCCAAGGTTATCACCCACAAAGATAGACCTTTCTAATGTGTGAAAATGGTCATGATACCCATCATTTTTGAGTAGCTATTAAATATAAGATATATTAGGTGCTCTCAGAGATTCCCATTTGAACTTCTGTGAGGAAACTTTAAATTCAGAAATTTTGTGGAATGTGCCCAAGATTACACTGAGACTAAGTGTCAGAACCCATATAAGACCCCAAAACTCTTGACTTCCACATGGTATTTCTAAGCATTTCCTGCATATTGGGCTTAATTGTTCCAAATTTAAAAGGGGGTACATCATAATCCCACATGGTCTGGGATTATAGATTCTTAAACACATCATTTGGTGTTGATACTTTGTTCTAATTCTAAGAAATTCTGTTGGCATTTACACAGGCATTGGGCACCTGTTTGCATTACTTTATTTTTCCTACTTCCTTGTCTGTTATTTTTTACATGTCATCATCTGTCACCACAACACCCAGGCAGGCACATATTTGTTCACACCATCAAGCAGCAGTGTGCATTTTGTCTCTAGCTAGTGATTAACTATATTTTCAAGACAATTGTAACAGCTATGAGTCTCTGTGTTTATATCCTACCTTTATTTCAGTGGTTCTTCTCAGAAATCTTTTCAACATTTTTTGTAAAATAGATGGCAGATTAAAAAATCAAGTGGGTTTATGTTAGAACAAGTTCAAGGCATTCTATATTTTCCCTGGTGGAATGTTTTTTCTAACTTAAATATGATATACCCTCTCTGGCCAGTTTACTGATCTGTAGGAAGGTATTTCAGGTTTAGTGAGATTGGAACACTCAATAGTTGTGGGTTAGTGCCGGCTGGGGCTAGGAGGTTACTGTTCTATTAGAAATTTATTGTGTACTATAAATTTCAGAAAATCTTATTGTTTTAGTATTTGTTGTTTGTTTGCAGGAGAGGATTGGTTTTGTTTTGTTTTCTGAGGAATAACTTACATAAAAAGAACACACATCGTTGTTGTTTTTTTTGGGGGGGGGACCGGTAAGGGGATCGCAACCCTTGGCTTAGTGTCGCTTGCACCGCGCTCAGCCAGTGAGAGCACCGGTCATCCCTATATAGGATCTGAACCCGCGGCAGGAGCGTTGCTGTGCTCCCAGCACTGCACTCTCCCGAGTGCGCCACGGGTTCGGCCCAAAGAACACACATCTTAAGTGTTCGGCTTGAACTTTTGCATATGATTACTTCTATGCAACCACCATCCATGTCAAGATCTAGAACATTTCCACACCCCAGCAAGCTTTCTTGTGCCCGTTTGCAGTCAGTGACAACCCCAAGCTAATCACTATTCTAACCTCTATTACCATGAGTTAATTTTGCCTGTTGTTAAACCTCATGACGTAATTAGACTGATACGGTATGTCTTCTTTTGTATCTAACTTATGTTATTCAACATGTCTATGAAATTCATCCATATTGTATGTATCAATTCATTCCTTTTTATTGCTGTGTAGTATTTCCTTGAGTGGATATGCCACAGTTTACCCATTCCTCTCTTCTTGGGCATTTGTATTATTTCCAGGCATGGGCTATTATGATAAATTGCCACAAGCTTTGTTATAGGTGCCTTTTGATAGGCATAAGCCCTCAATTTTGCTGGGTATTGGCCAGGAATGGAATTCTGGGTCATAAAGCATATGTATGGTTAGCTTTAGTAAGTACAGATGCTCCTCATCTTAAGGACCTGCAGTGTGGTTACTGAAAGAAAGTGAGCCGAGATGCCGGGTACCGTTCAAGCTTTATTAAAGGAAGAAGATCTGCCGGGCTGTGCTCAAAGTAGAAGGCAGCCCAGGGATGCCCTGAAAAGAGGACATCCCCAGGTGTGGGGGTGTTAGAGCTTATACAGTGCACCAAGGGCTGGCTGTTACCATCAAGGAGGGGCATTATGCTAATGTGGATCGGGGTGGAGAACTGCGTCCTGGCAGAAGCAAGAGGGGTTTCTGTTTAGGTCGGGAGGCTTCCTGTAAAGGGGAGGGGGAGGAGAGGGGAGGAGGTGGGTGGCGCCATTTTGTACTTGGGCTTATCTAAGACAGTGCTGGTTATGTTGCAGATCTATTATTCCTGCCTTTTAAGTATAGGAAAAAGGGGAAAAGGGTGGAGGTCTCATTCTTCTGAACCTACTTCCTGCTGGAGATGGGTGAAAACATGGAAAAAAATAAAAGATTTAGGTGGCAGGGTATTGGTTTCCTGTGGGGAGACTGTATTCCTCCAGGGAAGGGTCGCTGATTCTGAGGGGCTGATATCTAGTAGGGGCATAAGCAGGGTGTCCCAGGGCTCAGTGAAATGGTTGAAGTTGTCGTGGATCGCCCCGGACTCATTTACATAACGACAGCATCCCTCCCCCAAGAAGAGGCAGGGACCTTCCTTCTCGGCTGTAAGTGAAGTAAAGGGCCCGATGGTTCTGTAAAGCAACTGTCACAAGTGAGATGACCTGTCACTGGAGGGAGGAGATGCTGTCTATACTTAGTTCTTCTGAGAGTTTTTGATAGAATTGAGAGGCAGCAGCAGGGCCCGCTATGCCAGTTCCAGTTGCAGGAAGGATCCTACCCCAATTATAAGGTACAATTAGTGACTTATGGGAGCAGGGACACTTCCTGAGAGGGGGGGCCAAAGTCAGTCCCAGTCCTGTCTCCATCTCTCCATCTGTCTGGAGGGTGATGTCAGGGATGAGCCAAAGGAATATACAAGAAATCATGTTAGGGGGCAGGCAGCAGGATAACGTAGTTTTACAAAGGAAATATATTTTGGTTTTAGGGCATGGATGAGGAGGGGGCAAGTGAGTGGTAGCGTTTGATGTTAGTGAGGCAGAGTGTGGGCAGACACCGCACAACGCTGACAGTCCCCACTGAGGTGACATTAGAGGAAAGTGAAGAGACGTTTGTGGAAACATTGCGGGCTGCATCGACAGGGAGGGGGTGACCACAGAAAGTTTCTCACGAAGTGGGAGACAGATGAGTCACTCGGGGACCAGTCTGATTTGCTGAGGACTGCATCGTCCCTGCAGACCTGGAACCTCCGTCTTCCAGGTAAGGGGGAGCATTGAGACAGGAGGAAAAACACAGGAAGGAAGTGAAGGGTTAGAAGCCAAAAGAATTTAAAGGGCACGTTGTCACAAT
>NW_007727121.1:433099-438504 GCF_000696425.1 Galeopterus variegatus | reverse complement strand
AGGATGAGGTAATAGAAGGTTGACCTGTTCCCTAAGATCCCTAATGAGCGAAAGAGTAGGGAGATACTGGCCTAAAGAGTAGGGAGCGAAAGAGTAGGGAGAATGAGCGAAAGAGTAGGGAGATACTGGCCTAAAGCTGGAAGGGAGAGGTGTGAGGGTGAAGGGTCCATCGTACATAAATTCGAGGGGGCTGAGGCCTGTGGGCTTGCAGGGGGGCAGCCCGTAGGCGAGTGAGTGAGTGGTGGGGAGGCCAAAACGATATTCTGACTACATTATAAACACAAGCATCTTCCCATGTGATAACAAAGTCTTCATAAATATAACATTTTAATAACTGGCTAATATTCCATTATGGGGACATATCGTAATTCATTTTTTACCAATTTTCTACCACCTTGTCTGCAGTTTGAGGGTATTATACAAAATTCTTTGACAAATATCTGTGTACATAATTTGTCAGCCTTCATGAATATTTCCTTAGGAGAGATCAAGAGGGGAATTCCTGAGTCAAGGGGTATGAAAGAGCCTAAGGCTCTGACTGAGTCACAAGGTGTGAAGGTGTCTAAGGTGCTAAGGCCTGGGTGACACAGCTGGACACACTTTCATTTGTCCCTGGGCAGCTCCTTTTCCCATTCCCCACAGCGACTAGTCCTGACTGCTCTCACGCACTGTGTGTTCCATCCGGGTCTCCACCATGTTCTTTTCTGAACAGATGGTTTGCTTCCTTCATCAGAGAAAATTAAAGTTACTAGGTACAGAAATAAGTTCACTAGTCTGACCTCAAAACAGGAAGAGTTTCCTGGATTCTCTGGGCAGGTCCAATGTACAAGTGTCCTTCAAAGTGGAAGAGGGAAGCAGAAGAGGACCAGAGACGTGGCAGTGTGAGAAGGACTCAGCTCAAGACTGCTGGCTTTGAGGGCAGAGGAAGGAGCCACAGCCAAGGAACGTGGGTGGCCTCTAAAAGCTGAGAAGGCAAGGGGCTGAGTTCTCTCGCAAGCCTCCAGAAGGAAGGCTATCCTGGGGACACCCTGATTTTTGCCCAGCGAGACCCATATTAGGCTTCTGACTTCCAGAACTGTAAGATAATTAATTTGTGTTGTTTTAAACAACTAGTTTGTGGTAATTTGTTACCATAGCAATAGGAAATAATAAAGTTGTTTTGGATTTCCCCAGTCTTCTCGCTGGAAACTCCATTTTCCCATCCCTACGCACTGGCATATCTATAGCAGAGGCCCATTAGATACATATTAGCTGAATCCTGACCGAATAAGCTTAATATTTTAAATGAGGTTATCATTCAAACTGCTCTGATGGGGGCTGGACAATTAGCTCAGTTTGCTAGAGCTCAGTGTTATAACGCCATCGTCAAGGGTTTGGATCCCCACACCTCCCAGCTGCCAAACTGTTCTAATGGGATTCACACTCCTAGCTAAGGCTCTTCTAGGCACATCCCCCTCCAATTTCCAGGTACCCCCACCCGTTTTTTTGACAAATGCTAAACAATGACAGTCTGAGATTTTGGAATCCTGGGCAGCCATTTAAATACCTTGCAGCAATTTATAGATCCTTCAGCAAAGTCCATCACCACATATTCTGGTAATTTTACAACATTTTCAGTTTAAGCTGCCCAAATTTTATAGGATTTATTATTAATTCTTTTCTCCTTTAAAAAAAGTATGATCTTTTTGTTATGCTAGCTAAAAACCATAGTTTTGCTGGGTTTAAACATTCACAATGTTATTTTTCATAAAACTCTGCACTTCCATGCTTCGCCCTTACGCTTTCTGATGATACCTCGGACTTGCTTGTCCAAAGGCAATGTCAGCTTTCTGCACTTGAGCTGAATCTGAAAGACTATTTTGGAACAACACCCATAACAATGACCACTATATGTTTTTATGGAATAATATTTTCAATAAGAGAAATAAGAACTTTAATTATGGCGGTAAAGAAAAAGTCTAAACCATCACTTTCCTTTGGGGCAGAGACAGAAAACAAGCATGTATCTGATTTCTGTGCTGGCCCACATAGCTTCTTTTGCAAATGTGGCTTTAAACCAGCTAATCTTTTAGAAGTCTTTACACTGACTAATATAGAAGCAAGAAGAACAAATGTGGGGGTATATATGTAAGGCACTGAGCAGGAGTGATCATTTCTGCCAATGAACGCACTGCTGGGTTTCTAGGTACCCAATGCTGTTCACGATTTTCATTTAGACGGAGCTTCCTAGAGCTGGTCTTGCCTCCCCAGCACAATGTGCTACGTGCTTGGAATTCAGATTCGGAATGTTAGATCTGCCCAGGATCTTAGAGATCATGCTCTTCGCCTCACTTTCTGGAGGACACGAGTGTGACTGGCCCAGGGTTGCACATCAGTGGCTGAGCTCCGCTTTGCACCTGCACCCGAGGGAGGCAGCCCCTGCTCGCCTGCTTTGCAGACAGCCCCCCCCTCGGTCTGGTTCTGCAGCTGTCTGAGTCTCTGGTAGTCACCAGCACAACTTGGACAGACAACTTATCTTCTTAGCAGAACAAATGAGCAACATTCTTACTCACATGATAGGAAAACAGCATCTTATCTGACAGATTGTAAATAAAAAAAGGAAATGTAAGGATTTTTTGGTTGTTTTTTAAATCACAAAGATTTTATAATGGTGTTTGGGCAGTTCTTTATTTGTGGCTGGGTTATGAACAAAAACATGTCCAGAAAGCAGTTGTTTGGTACTCAGGACACACAATCTCTTGTGAAAACTGCTTGAGCAGCTCTTCCTTGTCTCTGTCAGTGAAAAGCTCTAACACTAAGGTGAAGGAAGGAAGCTCATGTTTCTATAACAAATGGTAGCACTAAAAATAATGTTTGGAGTGAAAGTAGGATATAGAATAATTTCTTCGTTGTTTCCATGGAAAACCAGGAACGTGGGAGTGATGTATCCACTGTCTGACTGTGCCACAGAGGCCTTAGGCAGATTTGGAGACTTGCTGAAAAGAAACGGGAAGGCATCGGCTGACATGGTAACCCTCTAAACAACTGCTAATCGTCTCACTGTCTCTGTTATCTCCTCCCGTCCTAAATGTCTCTGAGTCTGTGGTTACTTCACGTGTACAGAAAAGTTTTCATTGATCGTGTTTTTGTATCTACTTGCCTATTGCCTGATCAGCATTGATTCCATGCAAAATTTCATAGGGGGTGGTCACCCATATGAAACTGTGATGTAGGTGAAGCTCGTGTTTGGTGCACTTGCAGTCCTCTGCTGCTCAAGGACCCGTACTGCAGATGCCCAGCACCTGCCATCTGTAGACAAGGCCCCATTCTATTGCCCTCTGGCCCAGCCTTCACTCAGATATGCTCATTACATACTCCTCAGCTAGTGAACTAACATGCTAGTAAACCAATCCCTTCAACAGTGTAAATGACAAGTATTGGCTTGATCTTTTCCACTTAACTTTGCATAATTTGCTAAAATCCTGAAGAAAAAGCCCTAGAGAGTGCATGCCTGTTTGTAAGAAGCACAGGACAGAGTGTTTGGGGAGGAGATGTTGGGGTGCAGGTCTTTCTGGTAACCTGTCATTGCAGCACCAACCCCAGGCTGCTTTTCCATGGGCCAGTTGCATAGCAGGCTTTAGTGGCAGACACATTTCCTGCTTAATACTCATAATATGCCTATGAGATAAATATTATCTCCAGCTCAGAAATTAGGAAACTCCAAGGGAACATGCCAACATTCAAGTAGCCAATGAGTGGAGTAGCCAGCATTCAGACCCAGCTGGCTCTGACCCCAAAGCACTTAGTATGAGCCTACGACATATGCAGTCACCAGCTGCCTCTCCTCTCTATTACAGAATTTGGAGAAATTCTGATAATTGGGTTAAAATAATCTGGTGGTTCTGAACTCTAGTGTTTGGTGGAAACTTATGTATTGCTTTTTAGCCAGTGGGGCACAAAAAATGAAACCAGTGAGCTGTGTGGGCTGCATATGGCAAAGCTAGCTCCTATGCTTTTCTGGGATTGCCTGAAGTTTAGGGATGTCCCTCTCCGGTCTCCCATGACTTATTTTCTCTGTGGCCTAAAAAGAGATGTAGCACAACTAACATATTCCTGCTCAGTCGTATTCAAATGGGCTCTGGCTGGGACAGGACCTGTGATTAATGTCATTAGTGAGCTTTTGTAAGCCTCTGGGAGATGGCTCTGCAGTCCTTTTAGCTAAGCCATGATGCACAAATAGCACATCCCAGTACTAATGTTCTAAAGACATTAAAAAGCTGTGGATTTTACGTCAACACAGATGACCTTATAACTCTGTTTTAAAATTAAAAGAGTTTATAAAAATTTTATTCTGAACTTCTGCCCTTGAGTAAAATGGTGTAAGGAGGACTGGACTTAATAACTAGAAAGCCAGAAAAAAGATATGAAACGATTATGTTCATTTAACTTACCAGTAGCACAGGACTGTGATCCTTAAAAAAGGAAACAATTTGAGTCCTAAGATCACCTTGGCTTTCCTGCCTGAAGGTGATTTCTAAACCATGTGGGGAGACAGAAAGAAATTTTTAAAAGAAAGAAAGGAAGAAAGAAACAATCCAGAGTCCGGCAGCCTTACTGAATTAAGGAAATGGAGATCAGAGTTCAGGAAGACTGAAGAAGCTGGAATTTGCAGGGCAGAGTTTTGGAAAGGTGAAAGCCATGCAGAAAAAGAGCCCCAGAAATCTAGTCTCTGCTGAGTATGTGCTAGGCTGCACATACATAGTGTGAAACTCCACAAGCCTGGGCAAGGGATGACCAGAGACTTGTGAGCTAACAATACCCGGTGCTCATACAGATGGAAGCATATTTAAGCTCTAACCAGCTTGTGATCCCCAAGGTAGTGTCCTACCCTAGCAAAGGTTATGGGTTGAATTTGTCCTCCCAAAATTCATATGTTGAAGTCCCCACTCCTAGTACCTCAGAATGTGACCTTATTTGGAAAAGTGTCATTGCAGATCTAATTAGTTAAGATGAGGTCATTCTGGAACAGGGTGGGCCCCTAATCAATGTGATTGGTGTCCTTATAAAGATGGGAAATTGGACACACACAAACACACAAGGAAAATGTGAGCATGTGAACATGAGGGCAGAGATCTGAGTGACGTGTCTACAAGCCACGGAATGCCAAAGACTGCCAGCACACCCCCAGAAACCAAGGCACAGGCATGGAAAAGACCCTCTCTCACGGCCCTCAGAGGGAAACAACCCTGCTGACACCCTGATGTCAAATTTTCAGGCTCCAAAACCATGAGACAATACTTTTCTTTTGCTCAAGCCACACAGTTCGTGGTACTTCGTTATGGCAGTCCTAGCAAACTAATACACAAAACTGAAAAGCAGGTGGGGAGGCATGGTCGGGGGTGGGGTGGGGGGACAAGGCTCTGGCC
>NW_007727121.1:430549-431705 GCF_000696425.1 Galeopterus variegatus | reverse complement strand
TGCTCATCTATTCAGGGTATTTAGCATATTCATCATTGCAAACTTAGTGATTTCTTTGTGATGTACACATTCAACCTCTTCTCTTCTAGTCGTTTGGTAACATGCAGTAAATCATTATTGAATATAGACTACAGGGTCGGACTGTACACCGGGAGGACTTACTTTCCCTATCTAGCTATAATTTTGTTTCCATTAAGGAGCCTCTCACTATCCCCTTACACCCCTCTCCTGTACCACCTCTAGTAACCACAATTTTTCTCTCTCCTTTTAACAGTTCAATTTATTGTTATTATTATTTCTTGTTTGGGGTTTTGTTTGTTTTGTTTTATTCTCTTTTTTAGCTCCCACATATGAGTGAGAACATGTGGCATTTCTCTTTCCTTGTCTGTTCTATTTCACATAATTTTCTCCAAACTCATCCGTGTTGCTGTAAATGGCAGAATTTCATTGTTTTTTCATGGCTAAGTAGTATTCCATTGTGTATATATACCACATTTCTTTATCCAGNGGGGCATGGTCGGGGGTGGGGTGGGGGGACAAGGCTCTGGCCAGGCCAGTTTGCACCTGCATTGCCTCAACCAGATTCTAAACCTCAAAAAGCTGAATGTCCACTTGATGTACTTGAGTTAAGTAAAAACTTTAGGTGACCAACTGTCTCTAGATAAGATGCCTGTGAAAGACTGGCAGAGGAGAGGTTAGATTTTGTCATAGTGTTCTTTAAAAACCTTGCAGACAAACCTTACATGTTCGGAGACCATAATGTTTCCTTTGGAAGTGTGGTACTTTAACCAGATCTTCACCCCATGATTAAAATGGTGATCTGGGAATCTAAGTGACCAACAGACAGACCTCAATCAAGCAAATCTGGTGCCTTCTCCATCTTGTGGGCTCAAATGTTAAGAGTGGACTGGAAAAAACTGCGTGTACTCCCATGCCAGCGCATCTTTGCATGAACTGCTGGCTGGAGAGCAGTTTATTTTATTATTTTTTTAATGATATAATATTCCTTTATTCATTTTTTCCCAGATGAAATTTAGAATTATTTTGTTGAGTTCTTTAAAGAAAAACCTGTAGGCATTTGATTGGCATTGAGTTGTCCATAAATGAACTTGGAGAGAGCTGACATCTTTACAATTTTATCTCTTCTCACTCAGGA
>NW_007727121.1:427335-428656 GCF_000696425.1 Galeopterus variegatus | reverse complement strand
TTCTTGCTCTATTAATTCTTTCTTTTGCTATGCAGAAGCTTTTTAGTTTGAAATAATCCCATTTGTTTATTTTTTTCTTTTGTTGCCTGTGCTTTGGGGATCTTATTCATAAAGTTTTTGCCCAGTCCTACTTCCTGAAGTGTTTCCCCACGTTTTCTTTTAGGAGTTTTATAATTTCAGGTTTTATATTCAAGTCTTTAATCCATTTTGAGTTGATTTTGGTATATGGCAAGAGGTATGAGTCTAGTTTCATTTTTCTACATATGGATGTCCATTTTTCCCAGCACCATTTATTGAAGAGGCTGTCTTCCCCCCAATGTATATTCTTATTGCCTTTGTCAAAGATCAGTTGGATGTATGTGGGTTGATTTCTGGGTTCTCTATTCTGTTTTATTGTTCTAAGTGTCTGTTTTTATGCCAGTACCATGCTCTTTTGGTTACTATAGCTTTGTAGTATAATTTGAAGTCAAATAGTATAATACCTTTGGCTTTACTCTTTTTGCTCAGGATTGCTTTTGCTATTTGAGGTCTTGTTTTTCCATATGAATGTTAGAATTGTTTATTCTACTTCTGTGAAGAATGTCATTGGCATTTCAATAGGGATTACATTGAATCTTATGGACAATTTCACAACATTGTCTATCAATCCACTAGCATAGAATGTTTTTCCATTTTTTGTGTGTGTCCTCTTTATTTAATCATTGATTTACAGTTTTTGTTGTAGAGATCTTTCACTTCCTTGGTTAAATTTATTCATAGGTATTTTATTTGGGGGGCAGCGATTGTAAATGGGCTTGCTTTCTTGGTTCTTTCTCTGCTAGTTCATTGTTGGTGTGTAGAAATGCTACTAACTTCTGTATGCCAATTTTATATCCCGCAACTTTACTGAATTTGTTTATCAGCTCCAAGAGTTTTTTGGTGGAGTCTTTAGGTTTTTCTATACATAAAATCATGTCATCTGAAAACAGGGACAATTTGACTTCCTCTTTTTCAATTTGGATGTCCTTTATTCCTTTCTCTCGCCTAATTGCTCTGGCTAGAACTTCCAGTACTATGTTAAATAGGAGCAGTGACAGTGGGCATCCTTGTCTTGTTCCTGTTCTTAAAGGAAAACTTTCAGCTTTTCCCTGTTCAGGATGATGTTAGCTGTGGGTTTTTCATATATGGCTTTTATTGTGTTGCGATGCTTTTCTTCTATACCTAATTTATTGAGAGTTTTTATCACAAAGTGATGTTCAATTTTATAAAATGCTTTTTATGCATCTATTTAGATGGTCATTTTGTTTTTGGCTTTCAATTTGTGTATGTTAAAACACCCTTG
>NW_007727121.1:420303-427073 GCF_000696425.1 Galeopterus variegatus | reverse complement strand
GCTATCCAGCCCTGGGCATTTGTTGGAAGACTGCGGATTACTGATTCGATCTTGTTGCTCTTTGCTGGTCTGTTTCTTCTTGGTTCAGTCTTGGTAGGTTATACGTGTCCAGAAATTTATCCATTTCTTCTAGATTTTCAAATCCGTTGGCATATGGTTGTTTATAATAGTCTCTAATGATTCTTTGTATTTTCTGTGGAAGCAGTTGTAATGTCACCTTTTTCATTTCTGATTTTTGATATTTGGGTCTTCTCTGTTCTTTTCTTGGTTAGTCTAACTAATGGGCTTGTCAATTTTGTATATCTTCTCAAAAAAAAACCCCTTTATTTCATTGAGCTTTTGTATCTTTTTTTTTTGGTCTGTATTTCATTCAGTTCTGCTCTGATCTTTATTGTTTCTTTCAGTCTACTAATTTGGGGGTTGGATTGTTCTTACTTTTCTAATTCCTTGAGGTATAATATTGGGTTGTTTATTTGGGACTTTCAACTTTTTTGATGTAAGCACTTATTGCAATAATCTTCCCTCTTAATACTGCTTTTGCAGAATCCCACAGTTTTTGGCGTGCTGTGCTTATATTTTCATTTGTTTCAAGAAATTTTTTGATACCCTGTTTTATTTCTTCTTTGGCTCATTGGTCATTCAGGAATATGTTGTTTAATTTCCACATATGTACAGTTTACAAAGTTTTACTTCATGTTGATTTCTAGTTTTATTCCATTGTGTACTGAAAAAAATATTTGATATGATTTCAATCTTTTTAAATTTGTTGAGACTTACTTTGTGGCTTAACATATGGTCTATCCTGCAGAATGATCCACGTGCTGATGAGAAGAATATATATTCTGCAGTTATTGGATGAAATGTTTTGTAAATGTCTGACAAGTCCGTTTGGTATAAAGTGCAGTTTTAATTCCATATTTCTCTGCTAATGTTTTGTCTCAATGATCTGTCCAGTGCTGAAAGAGGGGTGTTGAAGTCCCCAACTATTATCAGGATCCATCTCTCTCTTTAGATCCTATAACATTTGCTTTATGTATCTGGGTGCTCTGATGTTGGATGCACACATATTTATGATTATTATATCTTCTTGCCATATTGATTCCTTTATAATTATATAATGTTCTTCTTTGTCCCTTTTTATAATTCCTGGTTTAAAGTCTATTTAATCTGATGTAAGTATAGCCAGCTCGTTTTCACTTTCCATTTGCCTGGAATATCTTTTCCCACCCCTTCACTATTAGTCTGTGTGTGTCTTTATTGGTAAAATGAGTTTTTTGCAGAGAGCATATAGTTGAGCCAGTCTATATCTTTTAACTAGAGAATTTAATCCATTTACATTCAGGGTTGTTATTGAAAGGCATTTCCTTACTCCTCCTATTTTGGTGAATTCCCATAGCTTTTGTTTGTCTAGGAAAGACACTATTTCTCTTTCATCTCTAAAGGAAAGCTTTGTTGGGTATAGCATACTTGGCTGTAAGTTCTTTTCTTTTAACACTTTGAATATGTCATCCCACTCTCTCCTGGCCTGTAAGAACACTGTTGAAAAGTCTGCCGCAAGTCTGATGGGGATTCCCTCATGGGTGACTTGACACTTTTGCTCTTTTTAGAATTCTTTCTCTGTCTTTGTCTTTTGACAGTTTGACTATAATGTGTCTTGGAGGAGGACCATTTTGGAGTTGAATTTGTCTGGGGGTCTTTGAGCTTCTTGGATCTGTGGGACTGTATCTCTCCCAATAGTTGGGAGGTTATCAGCTATTATTTCATTAAATAGGCTTTCAATGTAGTTGAATTTGTCTGGGGGTCTTTGAGCTTCTTGGATCTGTGGGAGTGTATCTCTCCCAATAGTTGGGAGGTTATCAGCTATTATTTCATTAAATAGGCTTTCAATGTCTTTTCCTTTCTCTTCTCCTTCTGATACACCCATAATACAGATATCTGTATGCTTAAGGTCATCCAATAGATCTATAGGCTTTCTTCATTTTTTAAAATTCTTTTTTCTTTCCTTTATTTTTGGGGAGGCAGTGTTTCAACTGAGTTATCTCAAAAAGCCTGTCTTCAAGTTCAGAAATTCTTTCTTCCTCTTGTCTAGCCTATTGCTTAAGCTGTCAATCGTATTTTTTCTTTCATTGAATGAATTCTTCAGTTCCAGGATTTCTGCTTTTTTCTTTTTTATGATTTCTATTTCTTTGTTTAATTATTTATATCCTAGATTGTTTTTCTGACTTTATTGTGATTTGTGATTTCTGCCTTTTTTTTTTTTTTTTTGGCATCATGTTGAGTTTCTTTAAGATTACCCTTTGGAATTCCTCTTCAGGCACTTGAACAGTTTCCTACTGTTCGGGGTCCAGTATTGGAGAATTATTAACTTCTTTTGGGGGTGTCAAGTTTCTCTGTTTTTTCATGCTTTTTATATCTCTGCATTGATGTCTGCAGTCATCAATTGCTTCTTTGGTATAGTTGCTTCTATTAATTTTTGGAGTAGTTTTTGAAGGGAGTGACTATTACATGTGGAAGTTTTCTATATAGACAGTTGGGTTGGGCATTTTAGGTTTGGTTCTGGGTGAGTGCAATACTGTACTCTTCATGTGACTTAACTACATTGAGTCTCGGAGTTGTGCATGCCTTCATGGCTTAGGAGTGGGGCCCTTGGCAGTTTCTTGTTAGGATGGGTGACACTAGGCAGGGTTTTTGTGGCTGTGGGCAGAGCCTTGGGTACCTTGGAGGCATACTGGTGCACTCAGTGCTTCCTAAGCTGAGGTGAGTGACTATAGGGTTGCTGGGGTCACATATAGGGCTTCAACTTCTGTGGTAGGTATTGTGGCAATGGGCTGTTCCTCTGCTAATGTGGGTGGAGTTGCCAGTGTTGTGAGCATGTTGCACACCCCTGGAAGAAGCATTGGCGCACTATTCTGAGTATCTGGGTGAGGTGGGCTCTCTGGAGTTTCCCCGCAACAGGATATTTATCAAGGCAGGTTTACCACAGATGTGGGACTGTGTGTACCTGGGAGGTGCTGGCTCACTCCCTGCACTCTTCTGCTGGGAGGGCTTTGCTGAATTGTGCACAGAAGGTGGGTGTGGGTCAGAGACGTGTGGAGCTACATGCACCCTGGGGTGGCCAGTTCACTTCCCAAACCCTCTCCACTCTGGCAGGCAGGCTTGCTGTGTGGGTAGGTTTCTGAGTTCCAAGTTCAGGGAGAGGGGAAGATGGGCTTGAACCTAGGCAAGTTCACCAGGGACACATGGGGCTGCATGTACCTGGGAGTGGCCAGCACACTCCCAGTGCCCTATCTGCTGACATGGGTGGGCATGTTCAGCTGGGCAGGACTCTGAGTTCCCAGAGGGGGAGGTAGGCATGGATCTAGGTAAGTTTGCCAAAGACACACAGGGCTGCATGGATGCTACATGCACGCTGGAGGTGCTGGCTCACTCCTGGCATCCTGTATGTGGGGCAGATGCCCTGGTGGGCTTGCTGAGTTGGGCAGGTGCTGTGTGCACCTGGGAGGTGCCAGCTAACTCCCCATGCCTTCTCTGCTGGCGTGAGACACTCCAGCAGGCTTGATGAGTTGGGCCAGACTCTGACCTTCCAGGGGAAGATGGGTGTAGATCTGAGCAAGTTTCCCAGAGACTCAAGGACTGCATGTACCCAGGGGAGGCCAGCACACTCCCTGTACATTCTCTGCTGGAGTGGGTGGATCTGCATGGACAGATATGGGAGACTGAGTTCCCAGGGGGAGGTGGGCATGAATCTAGGCAAGCTCACCAGACTCATGGAGCTGTGTACACCCAGGAGAGGCCAGCACACTCCCAGCAACCTTGCACCCTGTCCACCAGCGTGGAAGGCTCTCTCCATGTCCTGGTTCCTATCCCAAAATGGCAATGTCCAGCAGCAGCCCAGGACTGAGAGGGGTGGTGGGACTCAGTGTGTACCTCCCCTCTGGAAAAAATGCAGTCATGTGAGCTCCTAATAGCTCCCCATGCTGGGTTTACTGTCCATGAGTTTATCTTGCAGCCTGAATTGCAGGCACTGTGGTGAGAGCACTGACTGCAGACCACCACACTACCTTGTCCCAGCAGGGCAGGGTCTCCCAGTTTCTGTGCCAGTCTTGATTGGGTGATTGCCCTGTCTTTCTGTGTTGCCTTCTTGAGTTTCCAGATCTCAAACAGGGAGTTTTCTTCACTGTTTTGCTAGATTCCATCATTTCCCCCTAGACACTATTCTACAGATAAGTATCTACTTGTTGCTTTGGATGTTCTTTGCATTAGAGATGAGGATTGGCTGTCTCCAGTCAACTATCTTGCCAAAAACCGTCCCTGAGAGAGCAGTTTAAAGCATTTAAAACTAAATTACACTTATCTTCCTTGGCCTATTCAAGAAAAGGTATTTGATGACCAGCCCATTTTAAATTTGTAAATCCCAGAACAGCTATTTCTGCAGTTGAAGTGGTGTGTGATCTTTTCCATTCCCATTTTTGCAGACAGTTGCACTGTATGTAACAGCTGTGTGAAAAGAACCATCTCCCATCCTATGCCATTCCCAAGCATTAATTTTTAATACCTAATGATTTGTTTTGAATTTTTTTTGTTGATTTCTTCCCTCACATGATTCTCTTATCTTTTATAGTATCTACATATACATACCTTAAGTTAATAATCTTACAAAGAAAAGTAATAGGAAAGAAAAAGTCTAGAAGGCAAAATGAGTTGGTTTTACTCTGAAAGACTACAAAAACTTATGTGCAGGACAGTTAACCTAACCTTGCCATTCCTTCTCAAAATGAATCTCATTAAACAGTAGACCAGTAGATCACTAACGAGTAAGTGCCCCTTGAAATAATAAAACGACTACTGAGCCCTTTACTGTTGAGGTGACAAGGCACTATGGGAGTTTTCAAACAGAAGACTGTTCCTCCTGTGACTACCAATGTGTGGCCTGCAGTGGGACAATACAGGGAGACATACTGTGGTTTTCTTCCTATAATTTTTACCTTAAGGTTGCTGCAGATACACTGGGGTTCTCAGACACAAGTATCCAAAACTCTTCCAAGACTCTCTCCCAAAGAAAAGTAGGGGGTGACGCCATTCCCAGAGGACAGTTGGTGCAGTGTGATGAACAAGGCCACGGAACATAACAAAGTGCTACCTAAATTGTGAAGGCACAATAAATATAAGTGGTATTAGTATTGGTGAAAAGAGTTAGTAATCGTCCTGGACTTGGCTCAGCCCCGAGGTAGTTGTCTATTTATGGAGAAGTTTCAAAAATTTCTTGAACATTAATTTTCCTATCAATAAAATGAGGAGATTGAACTGTTTAGAACATATGTGATTTCAAATTCAGACATTCAGTAGTTCTGGCAGGAGACCAATAGGTTAGCTTTCCTTCCTTCTTGGTAAGTGAGAGATTGACAATAAACAGTTTTTGAAAGTTATACGTTAACATATAGAGCTGTTACATGTTGCTCTATTACAATTTCAATTACATACATGTTAAAATAATATCCGCCCATATTTGTGCAAGCCTGTTATGACCTGTTGTCTTGTTTCACTGTTTACTCAGCGGCATTAATGCCTGAAGAAACAAAGCTTAACAGAGAAAGATATCACAGCCAGGATGCAAATTTAGGTCCTACTGATTACAAAGTCAGCACTTCCAACCAGCATGCTCTACATGACCTAGTTTCTTTTTTAAATCAAAGTCTTTTTTCTTTAATAATAAATTCACCTTCTGTTAATTTTCTCATATAGATATATTAGTTATAAAGTCTATGTGAATGCATAGCACAGGGTTTCCAGTGGGTGAAAAGAAATATATTCTATTATAGAAAAAAACCAAACACTTAACAAAAGAATAATATCCATAAATGAAAAGGAGAATTTAAAATATTTTCTTTCTTTGGAAAGAAGATTATTTTTCACTCCAGTGGAAGGAAAAGTTTTAAGTGTAATAGGTCAGTGAAAAAATAAATAAATAAATAATGTGAAAAAATAAGCAAAATCATGTTTTCTCTTTTAAACATATTTTTGTTTATTTATTTAATTTATTTTTTTGCGTTCAGGATCTTTTTTTTTCTTTATTTTTATTTTATTTTGTCAATATACAATGTGGTTGATTATTGGGGCCCATTACCAAAACCTCCCTCCCTCTTCCCTCTCCTCCCTCCCTCCCAACAATGACCTTTCTGTTCAATTGTCATATCAATTTCAAGAAATTGTAATTGTTGCATCTTCCCTCCCCCTCCCCACGGTTTTTTTGTGTACTTATTTATTTATTTATAGCTCCCACAAATAAGTGAGAACATGTGATATTTCTCTTTCTATGCCTGACTCGTTTCACTTAATATAATTCTCTCTAGGTCCATCCATGTTATTGCAAATGGCAGTATTTCATTCGTTTTTATAGCAGAGTCATATTCCATTGTGTAGATAAACCACATTTTTCGTATCCACTCATCTGATGATAGACATTTGGGCTGGTTCCAACTCTTAGCTATTGTAAAGAGTGCTGCGATGAACATTGGGGAACAGGTATACCTTCGACTTGATGATTTCCATTCCTCTGGGTATATTCCCAGCAGTGGGATAGCTGGGTCATATGGTAGATCTATCTGCAATTGTTTGAGGAACCTCCATACTATTTTCCATAGAGGCTGCACCATTTTGCACTCTCACCAACAATGTATGAGAGTTCCTTTTTGTCTGCACCTTGCCAGCATTTATCATTCACAGTCTTTTGGATTTTAGCCATCCTAACAGGGGTGAGATGGTATCTCAGT
>NW_007727121.1:414337-419575 GCF_000696425.1 Galeopterus variegatus | reverse complement strand
TTTTTTTTGTTAGCCATGCTAATGGTTTGTCAATTTTGTTTATCACCCCAAAAAACCAACTTTTTGATTCATTGATCTTTTGTATTGTTTTTTTGGTTTCAATTTCATTAAGTTCTGCTCTGATCTTAATGATTTCTTTCCATCTGCTAACTTTGGGTTTGGATTGTTCTTGTTTTTCTAGTTCTTTAAGGTGAAGTGTTAGGTTGTTGACTTGCCATCTTTCCATTCTTCTGAAGTAAGCAATTAATACGATAAATTTCCCCATTATTACTGCTTTTGCAGTATCCCACAGGTTTTGTTATGATGTATCATTATTCTCATTAGTTTCAATAAATTTTTTGATTTCCTGTTTGATTTCTTCTTGGACCCATATGTCATTAAGTAGAATGCTGTTTAATTTCCATGTGTTTGTATAGTTTCCAGAATTTCATTTGTTATTGATTTCTAATTTTAATACATTGTGGTCTGAAAAAATACATGGAAAAATTCCGAATTTTTTGAATTTGTTGAGACTTGATTTGTGACTTAACATGTGATCTATCCTGGAGAATGATCCATATGCTGATGAGAAGAATGAATATTCTGAGGTTGTTGGATGGAATATTCTGTAGATATCTGCCAAGTCCAATTGGTCTAGAGTATTGTTAAGATCTTGTGTTTCTCTGCTAATTATTTGCCTAGTTGATCTGTCCAATATGGACAGTGGGGTGTTCAGGTCCCCTGCTATTAGGGTCCCTTGCTATTATGGTATTAGTGTCTATTTACTTCTTTAGGTCTAATAGAGTTTGCTTTATAAATCTGGCTGCTCCAACATTGGGTGTGTATATATTTATGATTGTTATGTCTTCTTGATGGATCTATCCTTTTATCATTATGTAGTGGCCCTCATTATCTCTTTTTACCATTTTTAGTTTAAAGTCTATTTTATCATATATAAGAATGGCTACTCCAGCTTGTTTTTCATTTCTGTTTGCATGGTAAATCTTTTTCCATCCTTTCACTATTAGTCTATGTGAGTTGGTAGGGGTGAGGTGTGTCTCTTTAAGGCAGCATATAATTGGATCCTCCTTTTTAATCCAGTCAGTCAGTCTGTGTCTTTTGATGGGGGAATTTAAGCCTTTTACTTTAAGAGTTGTTATTGAAAAGTGTTGATTTACTCCTAGCATTTTATTGATTTTTGTTTGGCTGTCTTAAGTGTCTTTTGTTCCTTTCTTTCTGATTTACTGTTTGTTTTCTGTATTTGTTGGTTCCTTGGGTTGTAGATAGTCTCTTTTTTGTTTTGTTTTCTCTTCATTGATGCCATTTTTCTTATACTAGTGGGTTTTGATTTTTCTTGGGTTTTTATGGCAGTGGTAGTTGTTTTTCAGGTACCTAACCCAGTACTCCCTTGAGAATTTCTTGTAAGGCTGGTCATGTGGTAGTGAACTCCCGCAGTTTTTGTTTGTCTGAGAAATATACTATTTGCCCTTCATTTCGGAAGGATAGCCTTGCAGGGTAGAGTATTCTTGGCTGGCAATCTCTGTCTTTTAATATTTTGAATATATCATCCCATTCCTTTCTGGCTTTTGGGGTTTGTGATGTAAAGTCTGATCTTAGTCTGTTTGGGGCAACCTTATAGGTGATTTGACACTTCTCTCTTGTAGCTTTTAAGATTCTCTCTTTGTCTTTGAGTTTTGCCAATTTGACTATAAAATGCCTTGGAGAAGACCTTTTTGGGTTGAATATGTTTGGGCCTTTGAGCTTCCTGAATCTGAAGATCTGTTTCTTTTCCAATACCTGCAAAGTTTTCTGCCACTATTTTCTTGAATATGTTTTCAATGCAATCTCCTTTTTCCTCCCCTTCTGGAATACCCATGACTCGGATATTTGAGCACTTAAGGTTGTCTGATATCTCTCTTAGATATTCTTCAATGCTTTTAATTCTTTTTTCTTTCTTTCTTTCTTTTTTTTTTTTGTCTGCCTGTGTTATTTCAAGCAGCCCATCTTCAAGGTCAGAAGTTCTCTCTTCTGGTTCTGAAAGCCTTCTGGTTAAACTCTCTGTTGTTTTTATTTCATTGAATANTTTTTAGTTTAAAGTCTATTTTATCATATATAAGAATGGCTACTCCAGCTTGTTTTTCATTTCTGTTTGCATGGTAAATCTTTTTCCATCCTTTCACTATTAGTCTATGTGAGTCTTTATGGGTGAGGTGGGTCTCTTGAAGGCAGCATATAGTTGGGTCCTCCTTTTTAATCCAGTCAGTCAGTCTGTGTCTTTTGATGGGGGAATTTAAGCCTTTTACTTTAAGAGTTGTTATTGAAAAGTGTTGATTTACTCCTAGCATTTTATTGATTTTTGTTTGGCTGTCTTAAGTGTCTTTTGTTCCTTTCTTTCTGATTTACTGTTTGTTTTCTGTATTTGTTGGTTCCTTGGGTTGTAGATAGTCTCTTTTTTGTTTTGTTTTCTCTTCATTGATGCCATTTTTCTTATACTAGTGGGTTTTGATTTTTCTTGGGTTTTTATGGCAGTGGTAGTTGTTTTTCAGGTACCTAACCCAGTACTCCCTTGAGAATTTCTTGTAAGGCTGGTCATGTGGTAGTGAACTCCCGCAGTTTTTGTTTGTCTGAGAAATATACTATTTGCCCTTCATTTCAGAAGGATAGCCTTGCAGGGTAGAGCATTCTTGGCTGGCAATCTCTGTCTTTTAATATTTTGAATATATCATCCCATTCCTTTCTGGCTTTTGGGGTTTGTGATGTAAAGTCTGATCTTAGTCTGTTTGGGGCAACCTTATAGGTGATTTGACACTTCTCTCTTGTAGCTTTTAAGATTCTCTCTTTGTCTTTGAGTTTTGCCAATTTGACTATAAAATGCCTTGGAGAAGACCTTTTTGGGTTGAATATGTTTGGGCCTTTGAGCTTCCTGAATCTGAAGATCTGTTTCTTTTCCAATACCTGCAAAGTTTTCTGCCACTATTTTCTTGAATATGTTTTCAATGCAATCTCCTTTTTCCTCCCCTTCTGGAATACCCATGACTCGGATATTTGAGCACTTAAGGTTGTCTGATATCTCTCTTAGATATTCTTCAATGCTTTTAATTCTTTTTTCTTTCTTTCTTTCTTTTTTTTTTTTGTCTGCCTGTGTTATTTCAAGCAGCCCATCTTCAAGGTCAGAAGTTCTCTCTTCTGCTTCTGCAAGCCTGCTGGTTAAACTCTCTGTTGTGTTTTTTATTTCATTGAATGAATTCTTCAGCTCAGCAAGCTCTGCTACATTCTTTTTCAGGGCATTGATTTCCTTGTACATTTCTTCTTTCAGGTCCTGTATACTTTTCCTCATTTCATCATGTTGTCTAGCTGAGTTTTCTTGTATCTCATTTAGTTTCCTTAGAATTATCACTTGAAATTTCTTGTCAGACATTTCAAGAGCTTCTTGTTCTATAGGATCTAGAGCTTGAGAGTTATTACCCTTTGGTGGTGTACTTTCTTCATTTTCCGTATTTCTGGTATCTTTCCTTTAATGTTTAGTCATTGTGGCAGGGGATTTCACAGTCCACTGATTTAACATTATTGTCTGGCTAGGATGCTGCTGGGGCTGCCAATTTGGTATCGTTGCCTCAGTGTCTGCTCAGTTGGCCACTAGTGCCTTGGATGTGTAGTTGCCTCAGGCCTTGGGCCTCTCCGGGGAGCAACCTGTCTAGTCAGCATGCACTCGGCCCGGCCAGAGTTGAGTGGTGGTGGCAAGGCCCACCTGCTGGGTCATGCACCGGCACTGCAGGGCATGTGGTCTCTGCGGATCTTCCGCTTCTCCAGATGGACACCTCCCTGCTCCATGCACTTGGACAGGCCAGGGATGGAGTTGGGCAGTGGTGGTGAGGCCTACCTGCTGGGTCGCATGCCAGCACTGCAGGGCATGTGGTCTCTGCGGAGCTTCTGCCTCCCCTGCTGGACATCTCCCAGCTCCCCATATTTTTGTTTTTTAAAACAATGAGCAACCTTGTTTAAAATCAAAACCCTTGATGACATAACATTTCAAATGTCCAGCATCCAATAAAAGATTAGTCATGTCAAGGAAAATGTGACCCATCCTCAGGAGGAAAAAAAATCAGTCAATAGAAACAGATGCAGAATTTATAGAGATTATAGAGCAAACAGACAAATAAAGCAATTATTTTAACTATATTCAAGCATTTATAGAAAAACATGACCATGAACATGATGAGAAAAGGGAAGATGTATGTGTCTACCTGTAAGTATGTACTTAAGTATTTATATTGAGTCTATCACCTTGCTGTTTGATTTCTATTTGTGTCATCTGTTCATATTTTCAGGGTATGTGTGTGTGTATGGAATTTCTAGAAGTGAAATATACATTAAATTAAAAATTCACTGGATGGGCTTAACATCAGATTAAACATTGTGAAAGAAAAAAATGAGTGAATTTGAAGATAGAGAAATCAAATTTATCCAAAATAAAGCACAGAGAAATTAGACTGAAGAAAAAATTGAACAGAGCCTCAGTAACCTCCAGGCCCATATCAAATATTCTAACATATACGTCACTGGACTCCCAAATGGAGAGTAAAGAGAAGAAAAGACCAAAATAATATTTGAAGGAATAACAGCTACTACATTTTAAAATTTGATGAAAATTATAAACCAAAACAAAAGTTGATTCCTTCAGAAGATCAACAAAATTGAACAATCTTTAGCTACAAACCAAAAGAAAAAAAGGAAAGAAGACTCAAATAACCATAATCAGAAATGAAAAAGGGGGCATCATGATCAAACTTATGGAAATAAAAAGAATGATAAGGGAAAATGTAAACAATTGTATGCCAACAAACTAAATGCCTAAATGAAATTTTAAGTTCCTAAAAATACACCTCCCAACTCCTTGTATGAGTTTATTTAACTACCTTGATGCCAAAACCATAACAGAAAAACTACAGGCCAATATCCCTTATAAATAAGGATACAAAAAAATTCTCGGTAAAATACTAGCAAAATTGATTCAGCAACATATACCATAACCAAGTGACTTTTATCCAGAAATGCAAGGTTAGTTCAACATATGAAAACCAATCTATGTAATAAAACATATTAACAGAATAAAGAACAAATACCACATAAGTATCTCATTAGATGCAAAAAGTTTTTAAGTATTTAACAAAATCCAACACTTTTTCGTGATAGATTTTCTATCAACAAATTTAGGATTAGAAGGAGACCTCCTAAAACTGATAAAGGGCATCTATGGTA
>NW_007727121.1:412936-413583 GCF_000696425.1 Galeopterus variegatus | reverse complement strand
AGGATTATGGATCCAGGGTTATGGACCTAACAAGCTTAAGATGAAAATATATCCCAAACTGGCTTATAGATTCAATGCAAGGCCTATTAAAAATCCAGCTGCTATGGGTTAAATTGTCCCCCCAAAGTTCATATATTGGAAGCTTGACCCCCTTTGTAACAGTGCTAAGAGGGTAGAAAATCTGATTACGGTATTTGAAAGATGGGACCTTTAAGCGGTGATTAGATTGTGAGGACTGTGCCCTTGTTAATGGATTGATCCATTCATGGAGTAATGGGTGTGTTTCTGATAACTTTGTAAGGAGAGCAAGTTGAGCAGGTTAGCTCTCTCTTGCTCATGCCATTTTCTCACCATGTGCTACCCTGCACTACTATAAAGTCATGACCAAGAATAAGGCTCTCACCAGAGACACCATCTGGACCATTGGCTTCCCACCCTCCAAAACTTATATTGAAGTCTTTAATCCATTTTGAGTTGACTTTGGTACATGATGAGAGGTACAGGTCTAGTTTCATTCTTCCACATATGGATATCCAGTTTTCTCAGCACCGTTTATTGAAAAGGCAGTCTTTTCCCCAACGTATGCTCTTGTTGCCTTTGTCAAAGATCAGTTGGCTGTAAGTACGTGGGTTGATTTCTGGGTTCTC
>NW_007727121.1:412420-412846 GCF_000696425.1 Galeopterus variegatus | reverse complement strand
GAGAGCATGGAATGTCTTTCCATTTTTTTGTGTCCTCTTTAATTTCTTTCAGCAGCGATTTGTAGTTCTCATTGCAGAGATCTTTCACCTCCTTGGTTAAATTTACTCCTAGGTTATTTATTTATTTATTGGTGACTTTAAATGTGCTTGCTTTCTTGATTTCTTTTTCTGCTCGTTCATTATTGGAGTGTAAAAAGGCTACTGATTTTTGAGTGTTAATTTTGTATTCTGCAACTTTATTGAAATTGTTTATGAGCTCTAAGGGCTTTCTGGTAGAGTTTTGGTAGAGTTTTTTCTATATACCAAATCATATCATCTGCAAACAAGGACAGTTTGACTTCATTTTTTAGAAATGTGGATGCCCTTTATTTCTTTCTCTTACCTGATTGCTCTGGCTAGTACTTCTAATATTATGTTAAATAGCAG
>NW_007727121.1:410174-410974 GCF_000696425.1 Galeopterus variegatus | reverse complement strand
TTTTTTTTTTTTTTTTTTTTTTGGGTTTTTTTTTTTTTTTTTTTTTTTTTGGTCCACCTGGGTTATTTTGAAAAGACTATCTTTGAAATCAGAAATTCTTTCTTCTTCTTGCTCTAGCCTGCTGCTTAAGGTCTTGTTGTGTTTTTTATTTAGTTGAATAAACCCTTCAGTTCCAGGAGTTCTGCTACATTCTTTTTTATGGTATTAAGCTATTTGTAAATTTCCTCCTTCATATCCTGGATAGTTTTTCTCATTTTGTTATGTTGCATAACAGCCTTCTTGTATTTCATTGAGTTTCCTTTAGATTATTGCTTGAAATTCCTTTTCAGTCATTTCAAGAGTTTTCTGCTCTATGGGGTCTGGTACTTGAGAATTGCTGTATTCCTTTCGTGGTATCATATTTTCTTGTTTTTCCATATTTCTACTATCTGTATGTTGATGTCTCATTGTCTGGTAGAGAAGTTGCTTTTTCTTTTACTTGGGAGTGGGCTTTGAGGACAGAGACTTCCTCCTCTTTTTCTGGGTTCTGCTGGTGACTCTCCTTGTGTCAATGAAGTTGAGTGGGTGGTGCACTGCATACATGGTGGCCATGGCTGCTACTGTGATGGCAAGCTGCCCTTGTGGCATCAGTGGCTGTGGCAGTGTCTGTGGTAGACCACTGGTGCAGAGGCGGTGTTTGTGGCATGCTCCTGCCTTCTGTTGGGTGGGGAGGGGGGTGCTGCCTGTGGCTCCTGCCTACGTCCCCAGGCATGCTCCTGCCTTCTGTCAGGTGGTACCTGCAGCTTCTGAAACTATGAAAC
>NW_007727121.1:407301-409830 GCF_000696425.1 Galeopterus variegatus | reverse complement strand
TGTCTGGTAGAGAAGTTGCTTTTTCTTTTACTTGGGAGTGGGCTTTGAGGACAGAGACTTCTTCCTCTTTTTCTGGGTTCTGCTGGTGACTCTCCTTGTGTCAATGAAGTTCAGTGGGTGGTGCACCGCATACATGGTGGCCATGGCTGCTACTGTGATGGCAAGCTGCCCTTGTGGCATCAGTGGCTGTGGCAGTGTCTGTGGTAGACCACTGGTGCAGAAGCGGTGTTTGTGGCATGCTCCTGCCTTCTGTTGGGTGGGGAGGGGTGCTGCCTGTGGCTCCTGCCTATGTCCCCAGGCATGCTCCTGCCTTCTGTCAGGTGGTACCTGCAGCTTCTGAAACTATGAAACTCTTAAAAGAAAACATAGGAGAAACACTTCAGGAAGTAGGACTGGACAAAGACATTATGAATAGGGCCCCAAAAGCACAGGCAATGACAGAAAAAAGCAAACAAATAGGATTATATTAAACTAAAAAGATTCTGCACAGCAAAAGAAATAATTAATGGGGTGAAAAGACAACCTATAGAATGGGAGAAAAGATTTGCAAACTATGCATCTGATGAGGAATTCATATCCAGAATATACAAGAATCTCAAATGACTTAACAGTCAAAAAACAAGTAACCTGATTAAAAAATGGGCAAAAGAGCTAAATAGGCATTTTTCAAAGGAATTTATACAAATTGTCAAAATGAAAAAATTCTCAACATCACTAAGCATCAGGGAAATGCAAATCAAAACCACACTGAGACATCATTTCACTTCAGTTTGACTGGCTATTATCAAAAAGATGGAGAAGAACAGATGCTGGTGAGGATGTGGAGAAAAATGAACCCTCCTACACTGTTGGTGGGACTGTAAATTAGTGCAGCTATTATGGAAATCAGTACATAATTTCCCCAAACAACTACAGATAGAACTGCCGTACAACCCAGCAATCCTACTGCTGGGAATACAACCAAGGAATGGAGATCATCATGTCAAAGGGATACTCGCACTCCCATGTTTATCACAGCTCTATTTACAATAGCCAAGAGTTGGAAATCAACCTAAATTTCCATCATTGGATGACTGGACAAGGAAAATGTGGTATATATACACAATGGAATACTACTCCACCATAAAAAGAATGAAATTCTGCCATTTGCAGCAACATGGATGAACTTAGAGAAAATTATGTTAAGTGAAATAAGCCAGGCACAGAAAGAAATACTGCATGTGCTCATTCATAAGTGGGAGCTAAAAAATAAATAAACAAAAGAAAGAAAGATAAAACGATCACAATAATTCATTGAACTTTCAAAAGGAGAGAATAGAACTGAGGCCACCAGAGGTATGAAACGGGGAGGAAGGTTAGTGAGAAATTGGTAAAGGGCCAGAAAAGAATGATTATATTGTGTAATGTTGAATATACTAATTATCCTGATTTGAGCATCACATATTGCACACATGCATTCATATTCAATGCTGTACCCCACAGATATGTAGAATCAATTGTTTCAATAAAAAACTGTAAGAAATAATTTTTTATACATTAACCAGTTTCAAGTATTCTGTAATAAGCAACAGAAATGGATTAATACAGTAGCTCACTTTTTTTTTGCAGCAATTGACAAGCAGATCCTAAAATTCGAATGGAAATACAAGAAACCCAAAGTAGATAAAACATATACCCATATCAATTGGGAAATAAGACCTGAAAAGATGCTCAACCCCATTAGCCGTATGGAAAATTCAAATTATAATCACAGTGAGGCACCATATTATACCCACCAGCATGGCAAAAATTTAAATGACTGACAGTACCAAGCTTGTGGAACAATGTGAACCCTCTCAGACTGTTGGTGAGTGTGTAAATTAGTGCAATTACTCTGGAAAACAGTTTGAATAATCTACTAAGGTAAACATATGCATACTGTTTAACCCAGTAATTCCACTTCTAGATGAATACCCACAAAAAATGTGTGTACATGTACATAAATGTTCATAGCAACATCATTCTTAAGAGTCCAAGCTAGGAAACAACCCAAATTCCATTACCGGCAGAATGAATAAATTGTGTCATATTTGTACAATGGAATAACATACAGCAATGAAAACGAACAAACTAAAACTATAGCTACATTTATCAACATGATTAAATCTAAACAAAATATTTCATAACAGAAGGAAAAATAATATATACTCTTATGATTCCATTTAGAAAAACCTCGAAATAGGCAAAAGTAAATCACAATTCTTAGAAATCAGGACACTGGCTATTTGGAGGAGGCAGAAATAGTGATTGAGGGCTGGCCCGGTGGCGCACTGGAGAGTGCGCCGCTTGGGAGCGTGGCGGCGCTCCCGCCGAGGGTTCAGATCCCAGGTGGAGACCGGTTCCCGCTCACTGGCTGAGCGCGGTGCGGGCGCAGCACAAAGGGTTGCGATCCCGTTGCCGGTCCCCGGTACGGGCGCGACACCGAGGGTTGCGATCCCGTTACCGGTCAGTAAAAAAGACAGAAAGGAAAAAAAAAAAAAAAAAAAAAAA
>NW_007727121.1:402052-406414 GCF_000696425.1 Galeopterus variegatus | reverse complement strand
TGCCGGTCCCCGGTACGGGCGCGACACCGAGGGTTGCGATCCCGTTACCGGTCAGTAAAAAAGACAGAAAGGAAAAAAAAAAAAAGAAAGAAATAGTGATTGAGAGTGGGTACAAAGGAAATTTATGAGACTTCATAAAGTCCAAATATTTACTCAAATGATGGTTTTATGGATATTCATGCTATAATTCATTGAGTTCATAAAACACTTGTATATTTTTCTGTAGTTATAATACTTTACAACAAAAACTGCATTCTATGAAATATTACACTAAGACATTATTGTTTATTATTAGACTTATTCTAATAATAAAATACAGAAAATTAGGATCAAATACTTCTCCCCTCACCCCTGCAGGTGACTTTTTCTAGGTCTTCTCAATGTATCTGTCACATCAGACGTCAGGTCTATGATCCTATGAGATCATGGTCACAAAGACATTGTTTTCCAGAAAAAGGAAAAATCTTCCTTCCTTTTGTAGAATCCAGAGGTGACTGCTTTGTTTTACTCCAGAGAGCTCTTAAACAATGAACATCAGTACACAAAGAGAACAGACAGCATAGAAAAGTGGCCGGAGGGACAACGGTCTGCCCTGTCTGGTTTTGATGATCTGGGGAAACACCTCAAATAGATGATTCTTAGTCATTCTTTCTCACTCAGAATTAACCTCTATTCCTCTCCCATTCATTGCTACAAAAGGAGGAATCATTCTACTGCTTCATATGTGAGTTACCCACTTGCCCCAGTGAAGGTGTTTATTTCAAAGCCTCTGAAGGCTACCCTACTACAAGACGGGGACTTAGTGAAAACCAAACTCAGTCATCTTCTGATCTTCTTGCTGAAAATCCTTGTCTCTGGGCCGGCCGATGGCGCACTGCTACAGTGCGCCGCTTGGGAAGCGCGGTGGCACTCCCGCCGGGGGTTCAGATCCCACATACAGACCGGCCACTCACTGGCTGAGCGAGGTGCGGGAGCAACACNGGTTGCGATCTGTTGCCAGTCACGAAAAAAGACAAAAAGGAAAAAAAAAAAGAAAAGAAAAAACAAGAAAATCCTTGTCTCTGAACAATTCAACTTCACAAATAACTGAGATTTATGGATAAGCAGAGGGACTTGAAAGATGTGACAATGAGTGCTGCGATATTCAAATGTGGATCAGCTATCGCAATAACCATATCGCAAACAAGGAACAGAATTGGAAGAAAATATTTTTTTCTGCACTAGAGCAAGTCTGAAGTGTAACTGATCACAGATACAGTTTAGAATTTTCTAACACATGAAAACTTTTTATAATGGTTGTTGAAAGTTCTGGGTTTATGTATATATACTACATAAATATTTATTTGGGTATCTGTCTGTATATTCATGTATATATGTGTGTATACACACACACACATACACACACACACACACACACACAATCTCTCTCCACATAAACCCAGAACTTTCAATTACATATTGTAAAAGTTTTCACCAGTCTGTGTAGTTGTTATTAAGGGGTGTTTTTTTAACCGGCATTAGACACGGCCTTCCTCCATTCAAGCCCATGTACTAATGCCTACAAAACTCAGGATTAACTGTCCTCTTCCAAATAGAAAATAAAAATGGTCAGAGACTTGTTTCATCATGGGATAACTTGACTACTGAATTTGACAACTCTGGGCTGGTAAGGAAGACTTGAACTGTTTCCTACCTGTGACCATCTTCTTCAGATCTGCCTTTAACTCCCTTCTGCAAAGACCCACTGTCTGCTTTTTTTCTGAGTAAATGAATATATAAATCATTACACAGACTTATTAAAACTATCTTTTGTTCAGTTAGAAAGTTTTAGAAGGTAGGAAGAGGTAAACCATGTTTCAACAATGTAAATGAAATTAAAGAAGGAATTCCTCAGTCGAGCAGAGTTTATATTGCCAATGGATAGGCACGTAGTTTTGCAGGCATTTCACAGAGTGTGAGAAACATGTTAATATGAGTTCAATTTCACTGAGTTCTTAGAGTTAGAAGTTTTGAGGCAAACCTTTCACCATGATGAATGTAAAAAAGAAGTTTCACTCATTTATTTGTTCATTCAATAAATATTTATTGAACGTCTACTATATGAAAGCCATTGGTACCTGCAGCTGAATTAGTGAAAAACGGTACAACAATCCAGTGAAAGAAAAATAGGAAGATCTACACAAAAGTAAACACCAATTAAAGCTTACCCTAAATACAGATAAAAACATTTTCTTTTGAAAGTAAAGTCAGAAACAAGATGACCATAAGACATATTCCTGACTCTCTCCATTACCTCATCAGACGTAAGGCAGACCAGTTGCCTATTTGTCTTGAGAACAATGTCCTAAGCACAGACATGCACAGATGGAGTGAATTAGCTGTCCTTGAGCTAGGTTTTCTTCCAACGTCCTTTGATGGAAACATAATTTAAGAAACTAACCCTTTATTACCAATCCCTGAGTTCCACAACCTGCTTAAAAAACTGAGGAAACAGAAGGGATTTCTATCTTACCAAGGTGCCTGAAGTCTTCTGTTTCAGAAGATCGAAAAATGGCATCCCTATTATATCAGATGCTATAGACTAAGATCTGATACAGATGCATTTATAATTACTATAGTATCTGTTTCCTCCTGAGATAAAACTGGTTTAAATTGAGCTCAACTCAGCACATATAAGTAGGTAGCAAACAAAAAATGAATTTTTTTCTTAAATCTTAAAAACATAACACTATATTTGTCTTGCATAAAGAGATACCAGTTCAGTGTTACCACACATACAATTAACATTACCCCCAGAACAAAACCAAAATAATCATAAAATAATAATTCTTCATTTCCTCATGGGACAAAAGTGGGCTATTTATATATTTTTATCTCTTCTTTTTTTATTGAAGCTTTATGAGATTTGGCCCTCACTTTAACAAATGTGTAGATGTAAGATGCAAAACTTCCTGTAAGTACAGCAAGAAATATAAACCACAAAGGGAAGTGGGTTTTTCCCCAGCACTAAGTCATGGACTCTTAGAAAGGAAAGGGGGCTCAGAAAGGATAACAGAGCATGTTTCCCAGCTGAGAAGCGGGACTTTCTCATAAGAAGAGCTTCTCCCTATCCCCTCCCTTGCCTAAGCTGCCTATAGAGTTACTCTCCTCAGCTTCACTGGTCCCTTGTTTGACTCTGCATGCCACCTCTCTATGTCCACCTCAGCTGGAAGTAAATAATGATGACATCTTAAACCACAGTCCAAGGAAAGGAACCCCTAGAATCCATGAATTTGGGTCTTTTCTCTTTGTGGCCATCGAATGCACATACTTTTATAAGGCCTGATCCTTTTCACTCCTCATCAGCAGCCTATACTGGCCATCATCACGTTCCTCTACTTTCATCAGTAGTTAGAAAAAAAAACTGTTTAAAAAAAGAGGAAAAAGAAAAATATACTTTGACATACTCTGAAAGTTTATTCAATTTAAATCCTAAAAAGTGGTGAATTTTAAGACCCAATAAAAAACAACTAAAGCAGGACTTCCAGAATGGAGGGGTGGTCAACATTACATGGGGGTGAGAGTAGGAGGATGCAGAAACTAGAACTGATTTTGTGGGTCCCCAGATGTTGGACTTTAGAGACAAAGACTTCAAAGCAACTACTATAAATTTGTTCAAAGAACTAAAGGAAATCATGTTTAAAGAATTAAAAGAAGGTATGATGACAATGTCTCAATGTCTTATAAAATAAAATATATCAATAATAGAAATTATAAAAAAGAAGGAAATGGAAATACTGGTGTTGAAAAGTACAATAACCAAAATGAAAAATTACTAGAGGAACCCAATAGTAGATCTGAGCTGGCAGAAAACAGAATCAGCAAACATAGAGATAGATCAATAAACAGTATGCAATCTAAAGAGCAGAGTGAATAAAGAATGAAGACAAATGAACAGAGCCTCAGAGAAATGTGGGACATCATTAACCTCAGCAACATTTATGTTATGACAGTACCAGAGGACAGGAGAGAAAGAAAAAGAAGGGAATATATTTGAAGAAATAATGGCTAAAAAGACACAAATTTGATAATCTGATCTAAAACATTAATCTATACACCCAATAAACTCAGCCAACTGCAAGTAGTATAAAGAGGTCCATACCCAGACAAAACATAGGCAAAATACTAAAGCTAAAGACAAAAAAAAAAAAAAAAATCTTGAAAGCAGCAAGAGTAGATGATTCATTATAAACCCTGATAAGATTAGCAGCTGACTTCTCAGTAGTTATAAGACTAACAGCTAATTTCTCATCAGAAACAATGGAAGCCAGAAGGCAGTGAGATGACACATTCAAAGTGCTGACAGAAAAAACCTGCCAATCA
>NW_007727121.1:399087-401455 GCF_000696425.1 Galeopterus variegatus | reverse complement strand
AAAAAAAAAAAAAAAAAAAAAAAAATCTTGAAAGCAGCAAGAGTAGATGATTCATTATATACCCTGATAAGATTAGCAGCTGACTTCTCAGTAGTTATAAGACTAACAGCTAATTTCTCATCAGAAACAACGGAAGCCAGAAGGCAGTGAGATGACACATTCAAAGTGCTGACAGAAAAAACCTGCCAATCAAGATTTCTGTATCCAGCAAAACTCTCTCTGAAAAATGAAAGGAAAATAAAGGCATTCCAGTTACCCAAAAATGGAGAGAATTTGTTGGTGGCAAGCCAGGTTTACAAGAGATACTAGAGAAAGCTCTTGAGGCTGTAAGGAAGTGATACCAGACAGTAATTTAAATCCACACACAAAAAGAGTTCCAATAAAAGTAATTACGTAGGTAATTACAAAAGACTGTATAACTGTATAGTTCATCTCTTAATGGATTTAAAAGCAATTATACAAAACATTACAAGAAGTAATGATTGATTACATCATATAAGGTTGAATATACTAATTACCCTGATTTGAGCATCACATATTGCACACAGGTATTGATACCAAACTCTCTACCACACATATATGTACAATATGTTATAATAAAAAATAAATAAAAAGAAAGTAATGATTATAACAGTGTATTATTGAGTTTGCAACATATAAAGAATACACATACACACCCACGGAAGGGAATAGAGTTATACAGGAGTAACCATTCTATTTATCACAGGAATTAAGTTGGTAAAAATATGAAGTATATTCTAATAAGTTAAGATGTAGACTCTAAGCTCTAGAGCAACCACTTAGGAAATAACTTAAAATATACATACAGTTAAAAAATCATTAAGTGAGTTAAACTGTTAACTAGATAATGCTCGCTGAATGTAGAAGGATACACTAAAGGAGCAACAGAGAGAACACAAGATATGAGATATATAAAAAACAAAATGTTAAATGGCAGAGGTAAATATAACTTATCAATAATAACATTAAATGTAAATATGAATCAAATAATTGAATCAAAAGGCAAAGATAGACTGGGTGTAAAAATACAATGATATATTATCTATATAAATACACTTTAGATTCAAAGATGTAATAGAGTGAAAGTAAAAGGATTGAAAAGATACTATGAAAACAGCAACTATAAGAGAGCTAGAATCACTATATAAATATTTGACAAAATAGACTTTAAAACAAAAACTACTGGAGGTGAAGAGAGATATTTTATAATTATAAATGGGTCAATACATCAGAAAGACATAACAATTATAAACATATATGAACTAACAGGAGAGTCCCAAAATACATGAAGCAAAATCTGACAGATGTGGAATGAGAAATAGACAATTGAAACAATAATAGTTGGAGACTTCAATACTCCACTTTCAATAATAGATAGAACAATTGGCAGAAGATCAACAAGGAAACAGATTTAACAACGCTATAAATTAATAAAACTGACACTTATAGAACACTCCACACAAAAACAGTATAATACACAGTGTTCTCAAGTGTACATGGAAGATTATTCAGGATAAACTATGTGTTGGGCCACAAAACAAGCCTCAATATACTTAAAAATATTAAAATTATATAACACACGTTCCCTGATCAAAATGGTAATAAGTTAGAAATCAATAACTGAAGGAAATTTGGGAAATTCAAAATTATGTGGAAATTAAATAAGATACTCCTGGATAATCAATGGGGTGAAAATCACAAGGAAATTTTTAAAAATGTTTGGGGATAAATAAAAGAGAAAACGCAATATATTAAAATGTATGTTATTCAGCTAAAGCAGTAGAGGGAAATTTATAGTAGTAAACACATATATAAAATTTTTAAAGCATCTCAATACCCTATGTGATATTATGAGACACAGACACACACATATTGCTTTTCATCCACAGTTCCTGGCTCCTCTGTCAGGTCCGCCGGTGGCGGCCGACCCAAACAGCCCTAGCCTCGTTCCTTCTGGTGAGTGAGTGAACGGCCCGGATTCTTCTTTCCCTCCTGTCCCCTTTGGAAGGAGACGGGGGAAGAGAGCCGTGAAGAGAGGTGAGCACACCGCCGGCCCCCCAAACAGCCCAGGTAAAAGGACACTCAGATGCGGCAGGGGTTCTGTCCGGCAGTTCCGTTTATTATCACACAAGCACTTGCTTTTATAGGCAGATAGGGAGGGGAAGTTTTAACATTCAGCTTAAAGGTCAAGGGCATGTATCCTGTCTCAATGCCTAGCTTTACATAATCCTATCAACTTAAAGGTCAAAGGCATGCATCCTGTCTCAATGCCTTTCATTACATAATCCTATCAACTTAAAGGTCAAAGGCATGCATCCTGTCTCAATGCCTTTCATTACATAATCCT
>NW_007727121.1:375132-399077 GCF_000696425.1 Galeopterus variegatus | reverse complement strand
ATAGATAAATAGAAATAGAAAACTAACTCAATACTTGGGGAGAGATTAATTTCTTTATCTGTTCATAAATATTTATAGAACATCTATTTGTGGGCAAATAGACATCAGGATGAGAGTGAAGACAGACCAGTGCCTTGCAGCAATGGCTATTGCTATAAGGCCCTAGGGTATGTCAAGCATTGTGCTAGACCCTAGGAGATACAATGGCAAAGACAGATATAATCCCTTGTCCTGATGGATCCTACATTATAGAAGGAAAGGACAGATATTAGACAAATAATTACACACATAATTATTTACAATTGCATTAAGTACTTCAGAGGAGAAATGCTGAGTGCTTTTACAGGGAAACCTGATCGAAACAGACCAATACTGGCAATCGGAGAAACCCTGAGGAAGTGACTTTTAAATATTGTGATAAAATGCACATTAAATTTACTCTTTAAACAATTTTATTAAAAAAATTTTTATTGTAACATAGTTGATTGCACATGTCTGTGGGGTACAGAGTTGAATATCAGTAACTGTACGCAATATGTGATGCTCAAATCAGGATAATTAGTATAGTCGACAATACACAATGTGATCATTTTTTGTAGCCCTTTATCAATTTCTCCTTTATCCCCCTCCCCCTTTTCCCATCTCTGGTAACTTCAGTTCTGTTCTCTCCTTTTGATCAACGTATTATCCTGATTTTTGTATGTTTTTCAAAAAGTTTTTTTGTTTTTTAGCTCCCACTTACAAGTGAGGACACGTGGTATTTTTCTTTCTGTGTCTGTCTTATTTCACTTATAATTTGCCCTAAGTTCATTCACGTTGCTGTGAGTAGCAATATTTCATTCTTTTTTATGGCAGAGCAGTATTCTATGGTATATATATACCACATTTTTCTTATCCAGTCATCTAACGATGGACATTTAAGTTGGTTCCTTCTCTTGGCTATTGTAAGTTGAGCTGTGATAAACATGGGAGTGCAGGTATCCCTTCGACATGATGATTTACATTCCTTTGTGTATATACCTAGCAGTGGAATTGCTAGATCATATAGCAGTTCTATCTGTAGTTGTTTGAGGAAACTCCATACTGTTTTCCATAATGGCTACATCAATTTACAGTCCCACCATCATGTTGAAACTTAGTCCCCAATGTGACAATATTGGGACATGGGGCTTTAGAAAGTTATTAGATTGTTAGGGCTCTGCCCTAATGGATTAATGAGTTAATATATTAATGGGTTATCACAAGAGGCACTAGTGGCTTTAAAAAGAGGAAAAAAACACATTAGGATGCTTTTACTCTCTTGTTATATGATACAATGTGCTGCCTTGGGACTCTGTAGAGAGTCCCTGCCAGGAAGAAGGTCCTCACCAGATGTGCCTTCTGGACGTTGGGCTTCCCAGCCTACAGAATTGTAAGAAATAGATTTCTTTTCTTTGCAAATTACTCAGTTTCAGGTATTCTGTTATTAGCAACAGAAAACAGACTAAGACACCATCTTAACAATATTAAGCCTTCCAATCCATGAACATGGGATGTCTTTCCATTTATTTAGGCATTCTTTAATTTCATTCAGCAATATTTTGTGATAGGAAGTGACATTTAGGCTGACTGAATGTGGGGAGCAAGAAGGGAAGGGAGTGATCTGAGATGACAGCTGGGCTCAAAGTCCAGGCATCTGACACAGTAGCTGGTGATACTGTATGGTGGGTAACGAGGACAGAGGATGCAGGAAAGAGACATTGTTGAATTTGGTTTAGACATATTAAGACTGATTGCTTATGAGATATTTGAGTGGAGATATTTGGTAGGCAATTATAGATATGGTTCTCAAGAGAAAGACCTGGGCTGGAGAAATAAATCAGGAAGTCACCAGTATGCAGATGATAATTAAAACCAAGGGACTGGGTGAGATCTCAAGGACAATTTATAAAGAAGAGGATCTAGAATGGAGCCCTAAAAAAAAAAAAGCTATTATTTAAAGGCAGAGGATGTTTATAAAAGAGACCGAAGAAGTGCCAGAGATCAGGAGGAAAATCAAGAGCACACGACATCACAGGAGCCAACTAGACAGCACCGGATTTCTCTTGAGGACCTAAACAATGATGTGAACTCATCTTCTCAATAATTCATCTTCTATTCTCTATTTTGGCAAATGCAGCTCTTGCAATTGCCTACACCAGAAACCTTGAAAATAACCTTAAAGTTCCTCTCTTTTTCACCTCCTTCATCCAGTAGCTTACCAAGTCCTAAGTGTTAAATATTACTGAAATCTACCCCACTTCCTCATTCCCAATATCTTAGTTCTAGGGCCTTATAACAATAGCCATCTAACTGGTCTGACTTCACACCAAACCCCACATCTAGAGTAATCCTTCTAAAATGCAAACCTGAACAGGGCATTCCCCTAGTCAAAATTCTTCAGTGGTATCCTGGAAATTCATCTCTTCACTGGCTTTCTAGATAAAGTTGAAACCCCTTAGTATGTCATATAAGGCCTTCGTAGCCTATCCCCTCCTTGACCAACACTTTCTATCAACTAGTACAGACTACACTCTATAATCCACTCTGACTGAAAAACTTGCATTTTCCAGATGACGCTCAACTCCCTCAGGCCTTGGTGCCTTTCCACACATTGGTCTATCCTCCTAGGACACATTTCTCCTCCTCCATCGTTCATGGCTCAGCTCATGCATCACTTGCTCTTTGCGGGCTTCTCTAACTCTCTTTAGTCTGAGAGATTCTTTCTTTACTCAATATTTCTATAGCAACCTCTGTATGCTTTAACATAGTATTTATCAAACTATGTTTTCTACTTGCTTGTCTGTCTCCTGAACTTGACTGTGAACTCCTGGAGGGAAAATACTATGTCTTTTATCTGTGTATCCCTAGTGACTAAAATGCAGTAAGTATTTGATGGATGTTAAGTTGGTATAGGAGATTTTATATAAACTGAGTAGAATCTTGATGGGCAAAAGATCAGAACATTCCAGGGATCAGGATTAGCATGAACAAAACACAAGGTACGGAAAAACCAGCGGGTATCTGAGAAACAGCAAGTATCCCAAGTTTGGGTGGAGTATAAGGTTTGTACAGTCATGTCACACAAAGGTACTGGATTCTAGACTCATTCATTCATGCTGTCAAAAATATTGAGTGATGGCTTAGGAGGTGTGGTGACCTTGGTATGCGGGATAGAGCAGTGAAAGGACAAGCACCTGCCCTTTTGAATTTTATAATCTAACAGTTGAAGAGTTGAGACTTTTAGTAGTCAGTGAGCACTAATAGTCTGTTAGCACCTCTTCTGTGGATTTTGTGTTTTAGAATTTTGCCGGAGACCAGCTCTGCAGGATTTGTTGGAACTGAATAGGTGGTGTGGATTCAGTGAAAAAAGAAAGACATGGACCATAGATGTCTAGTGCAAGTGTGGACAACACCACAAGAATCTTGCTTTATTTATATATTTTTTACTTAATCCTCTACACAATGATTTATCTTTAATCAAAACATTTTTTATTTCATTTCTATTGAAAAGGAAAGGTCAAAATGTTCCAAAGCACTCATGCTTTGACAAAAACATCTACTCATGCATCAGTAGTTCACCCCAAAGCCTGTAGCTTGTGGCCAGGAAACTATACAATAGCAACATGCTTGGCTTTAAAATGTCAGACTTTTGGTCTGAATCATAAACCTTAACCTTCTTAGCTTATAATTTAACCCTTTTAAAATCTTACTTATACTTACTACACTTAATTTTAATAACATTGATTAGTTATGGTTAACAATTTAATATTGCTTATACTCTATATTGATCATTTTAATTTATAATCAAAATTACAATGTTTATACCTTTTATTTCCCTGCCAATAGACTCCGGGAACAGCACAAGGGCAAAGTGAAAAGTTAAATGATCCTACTCAAATTAACAAAAACACACTATATCATTCTTATTATCACTAGAGAAACAACATGTTCTTGGTAAATCAAGTGAAACTGTGGGAATGGGGAAAAACAAAGAAATCTGTAACTGATTATGATCAAATAGTTGTAAACACCACTGCACTCAGACCCACTGTCTCCCTGGGGGGGTGTGGATAGAAATACAACATAATAACTTCATTCCACACGCACAAGAGCATGATCACAACTATAGAGCTAGTTATTCTAAAATTATGGGTCAATGCACACACCACTAGCAGGAAAGATCAACAACAAAATTAAATCAAGCCAACCCATACTGGGAACATACATCAAAAACACCTCTAGTACTGACAATGCCTTTTAAATAAACCAATTAATTTTGATATATTATTAACATGTTCTTTGAGAAACTCCAGGGCCCTCGGAATCTCCCAAAGTCATACTAAGCCAAAAGGTTAGGCCTTCTAATTCTGGGAAGCCTTGTCAAGTAACCAAAGGTGAACAAACAGCTAATTCCACAGAGCCATGCCACACACACATGACCCCCTTGCAGCCTACTGAACAAGGGGTGTCGCTCCTCAGGCTCCCACGCTGTTCCCTATAGCAGGATGGCTCTCAACAGAATTTCAATAACAAACATTATCACTGGCTTTCCTGTTTCTTTGTTCTACCTTTTATACCTTGCCGATGATCTGTGGTGCTGGTTAACACTCCCCTCCCATTGCCTTCACAGAAATGAACTGATCGTAGAGAGGTATCACCATTTTTGAAGTGAGCATTTTACTTCTCCTTTAATAAGATATAGAATTAACTCTTTTTTTTTAACATTAACTTTTAAGTAGTCACATTTTTTTTTCCTTTTTTTGGTCTTTTTTCGTGTCCGGCAACGGATCGCAACCCTCAGTGTCGCGCCCGTACCGGACCGGGACCGGCAACGGGATTGCAACCCTCAGTGTTGCTCCCCCACCTCGCTCAGCCAGTGAGCGGGAACCGGTCTGTATGTGGGATCCGAACCCTTGGCGGGAGCGCCACCGCACTCCCAAGCGGGGCACTGTAGCAGTGCGCCACCGGGCTGGCCCTAAGTAGTCACATTTTTATTGGCTTTTATTAAGCTTGTAATCAACTGAAATGTCTAGATCATTTTTCACTTGAATGAAGGAACAGCAAATATCTAAACAAAAATAAGTTAAAATATACTTATTTAAAACAAAAATAAATCATATTTTACATATACATTTATAGATGTGTGTATGTGTATATATTTATATATAGTATACATACATTCTTACACACACATAATAATAGTGTGTGTGCACATGCATTTCTGCTGTTAGCTATCATTATTAGTCCTCTTGGGTCCTCCAAAAGGTTAGCTATCTGGGTCCCTCCAAAATCTCCCAATCTCATACTCATGGAGAATTTATCTCCTCAGGTTCCTTTAACGAGCCTTCTGCACTCTCCACTTTTACAAGACACAAATGCACAGGATTCCAGGCTTCAGTTAAGACACAGTGCCCTTTTTCAGTTGGCCTCTTAGTACCTGGATTATATCTGAAAATGTTAATTATAGAATAAGTGCTTCTAATCTGGAGAGAATATGCTGACAGTTTTGAGGGGTCTATGAATTTCATGATATAACTTATTTTTTTGATTATTTAATTTATACTAAAGAGTAAGTACAGATTCACTAATATTAGATCAAACCATTTCACCATAAAAAATGCATTAAAAGGAATAATGATCAGACTACTGAAAAAGTAGGGGTATAGAGATGTCGATCCACACTAAAACCGCACTACTAGAGTCTGACTTACCTCTCAGCATATCTGAGTTTCGGCACTATGTCATTTAATGATGATGTTATCTCAGGAAATAATACTTCACATTTCACATGCTGTGGTTACAGGAACAGTATGGCCAAACCTCCCTCACCCAAGAAATGTAGTATTGAGCCAAGAAATCTGGGAAAGCATGGTAAAGAGATAATACTAACATTTTATGATTTTGAGCAAAATCAGTATTTTACTCAAACTCATTGGCTTTTCTATTATAATTTGAGGTTTTTAAAATATCTGATGTTCAGTTCTCCACTGAAAATAAAGAGAAGACATTTATCATATTTTAGCACACATAAAGACTTAAGTCTGTTTAAAATATACTGTTTAAGACACACTAGAATTCTTAGCAGTAGTGTATTCACAGCCCTGCTAAGATTGGTACCTTTGGTAAATTCATTCTTTTAAGTATTTTAAATGGTCTTAACATCAGAAAGCACTAATGAAAAGGAGCATGGGTCTTTTCTGTGTCCTTTCCAGTCTCTCTATGGGATAAGGAAGGTACTATAATAATATTAACATTTATTAAGAACTTACTATGTGCTTGGCACTATTCTAAGCACTTGTATTTAGAAGCTGTAAAGTTATTTTTAAAAATTAAATAAATATTCGACATTAAAGACAAAAGTTAAAAGCAGTCACAGACTGATACCTTAATTATGCAAGTTAGGCAAATATATTTTTAATTGGCTAGGGTGCATATGAAGATTTTTAAATTAATAGTTATTGCCTCTAATCTATTATCTTTACTGGAAAAAATATTCAGAAGACCTGGGCTGTGCTATCTTTATCAAATATCAAATATCCTTGGTGAATGACAGCCACAACTTTCTCTTGTCATTTAGGATCCTGAGCTTTCCAATATATGACTTTTGAGGATTCTTTGTAGGAAAGAGAAGTATTTTTGAACCACTCATGACTCTACTGGAATCAAAAATGTTTGCCAGTTTAACTATTGTTGAAAAGAAAGCTAGGGTGAGACAACGTACATCACATCCTCAGCTTCATTTTGAGGCTGCTTTAATTAGCTGGTAGTAAAAATTTAAAGCAGTGTTATGTTACACAGGAATTAACAATTGTGTGTTAAAGAGGAGAAAGTTTACAGTGCCTTATAAAATAACAATGCAAAACGAGTTCAAGTAACTTTTCAAGTAATATCTCTCCCTCTCAATCAAAACATTAAGCAAATAATCAACAGAGAAATTACTTTTTAAAAAAACTTTACTATTATAAAGTAAAAAATTGCCATCTTATATCCAAAAAGGGCCAGATTTTATTTTACGAGAAATAGACCCTATCAATAATAGAGTATGATACTACATGGTCCCACTAAACAGTAACTTCTAAGACCTAATTCAGAAAGTAGTTCGAGTACACAGGAAGATTAAGCATCTCATGCTCGAATGTATTCGACACACTAAGTACTCTATTGCTATGACTACACCATTCTCATAGACTTACTATTTCAGCTCATCTATGAAGGTACTATATATTGCTTTAATCTAAAATTTCCACACTTAACCATTTTTGAGTTAAATTAAAAGAGAAACAATGAAAATTGCATGAATTAAAGTGTTTAGATTAACAACCACATATAAGATACCTGTATGTTTAGTTGCTATTCAAAATTTCAAGTGTAGTAAAAAGAGTGGGCAACATTATTTCCTGGAATGTCATGATTTATGAGAAAAAAATGTGACCTTTTAATTGAAAGCAGCTTTATAAAAATCATATATATTTTGTAAACACTCTGAGTATCTGTTACTCTCAAGAATTACACCCTTAATTGGACAAAATCTTGGTAAATTCACAAAGCAACAAAGAAGCCTCAAAGTAAACGTTCTTCAGAAAGAACAAAGAGATGTCAAAGATACGTTATTTATTGGTAAGTTTACCCACTGGTGAAAACTCTATGATCGTCAGGCAATGGCTACACAAATCACAGGTAAAGATAAACGAGGAGACCAAAGAGCAAGTAGTTAACAGTAGGTTGCTGGCGTTGGACAGACCTGCGTTCAAAGACCTTGACTCAGATACTTACTTGCTTTCTGATATCACATAAAAAGTATAATCTCTGTAGGATTCAGTTCTCCTCTCCTTACCACCATAATACAGGAAGAATCATATCTACATCACTGGTTATCTGGAGAACTAAATATTTTTGTGTGATGGGCTAAGAATAGCTATATATATTATTAAAGAAGAAAAGTTAAAATAAGTAAGATGGCAAAGAGCAGGTATGATGAAAGGCTGACCCGTTTACAACAAAAACAGATCAGCAGTGATGGTTGATGGTGTAGACCTTGTACACAAATGACAAATAACATCCAAACAAACCAATAACCTCACAGATGCCACTAGGCTACACAGAAGCACACCAATCAATAGAATGTGTTAAGTAGGTTGTATGTCTTGCCTAATTCCTTTCGATAATATCCTCCAAGGGGAGCACTGTACCTGTTTAAAGAGCATATTTGTGAAAGAGGAAACCAAGTCTCACTTATTAAAAGTTGTTTCTGGGGTTACTACTATAGCACACAAAGATACATAATTCATTTCAGTAACATAGACTAGAAAAGGCCATTTGTTGTAATATGGAAACAGCCAAGGGACAAACTGTAAAACTAGACAAGAGATAAGCATATTGGAGAAACCATCCTATGATCCTAGAGACTCAAAGAAAGCAGCATAATAAAATTGTGCAAACTCTACAAAAAAAAAAATTAAGTACAATTTGAAAGGGACAAGTATAAAATTATTTGATCAAATAGTATAATAATCATCTATTTAAGTTAAATCCTCAAAACTCAGAAAGAACAGTTGCTTAGATTCCTTGCACTTCAGTCACAAAGCTATACTCTGCTTTAGGTGCAGTACTGCCCGGGACATTTAATTTAACTGTATGTTTTGTAAGGGTTCACAAGCCACTATAAAGTGAAGCTGGTATTAGGAATTAATGAAGTAATGGAACAAGGAACAAATGATTTTAAAAAATTGTTTGTATCACATTTCAACTGCACCTTTAGGAAGTGGATTTAACATCTGACAATGCTGTTATCATCTTCCTACTGGCAGATATCATTTCAGCATTAATTCAACTCATGAATCACAACATTATTTGGAATAAGAACTATTAAGAACATCTTGCATAGTTCTTAGCTCATAGAAAGTGCTCCATTATTACTTGTTTATATTTGAATATTTTTAATTGCATTTCTATCATGCAATTATAAATGTTGCTTATTTCTATGAATTCTGTTAAAACTTAAACATTAAGGAGCACCTAAGGCAATGATTATAGAAATATCCTCTGATTTTGTAATCCAACAATTACAAAAATGTCCTTTTCTAAACTACAATATACTCATATAATACACTCATATCGCCCTTAAAAGACTAAGAATATTAAAGAATTTATTGAAAGAAAGAAGTGAGTTCAAGTTGACATACCATGTATTATTTTGTTGGTGATATAAGATGTTTTGAGTGGTGTTAATTCAAAGGACATTGATAATGACAGTGAGGTTGAGTATGTTGTGGGAGTCATAAAATGTTGAGATAATGATGCTTTGGACTTTAATATAAATCTTTCTTATAAAGAATATATTAAATGTTCTTAAATTTAATTGGGAAATCCAGAAGTTATGGTGGCCTCCCAGGATGTGGCCCAGAACCCAAATATGTCAAAATATCAGAGCAACCCAAAGGTTATGAATCTCATCAGTAAACTGTCAGCCAAATCTGGAGGTCAAGCATAATGCCCTTCTGACAAATAAAGCCCTTGCTGAAGGAAAAATAACCTAGAAAAAAAAAAAAGGAAATTATTTGAAAATTTAAAGGTAATTAGCCTAAAGCACTCTTGTTATGTAGAAACATACTAAGATACAAAGAATTAATATACCTAGGTGCTTAAACAGGTGGTCTAATCATCCTGAGCTTTTTGTTTTTTATAGTATGAGGTCAGAGTTTTTCCTTACTTGAGAAAGTCAGTGCTAACTAAAAGTCTAAAATGTTATATTCTGATAGCTTATGATTTGGCTTTGGATAACAGTTTGTGCCATTAAATAACCTATGATTTTCTATGATAGCTATACAGGAGAAGAACGCAAATACATGAATTTTGAAGATTCTTTTCTATATTGGCAGCTTCCGGTCTACTTTATGGAAAGTAAAAAAGGCAGAAAATTGAGTTGTAAACTATTTCTGTTCTGCAAGAAACACAACTTTGAGTATAGCTCTTGGGGAGATGAGGAGACCCTATAGAAGGCCCTAGCATAAATATATGGGAATATGTGTAGGAAGGAAGACAGGAAAGAAAAAGTAGCAGACTGTTATGGGACTGACATTTTGAAATATATTTTAAGCACCTGGATGCATAATTTCAAATAATTTTTGAAGCAATAACTGTTTAGGAATGATAATTGACTACAAATCCAGTGGCTTCCACACATTCTTTTCTTCTTTTATTTCTCCAGGGTGAATCACTTGTAATCACTGTGGCTTTTTTTTTTTTTTTTTTTTTTGGCAGCTGGCTGGTATGGGGATCTGAACATTTGACACTGGTATTATAACAGCATTGTGGCTAATACTCTTATAAGTGTCCACTAGAAATTTTCTTTATGTCATCAATATTTTTAGTTGATTCCAATCTAAGTTTTTAATAGCTGGTATTATTATAGAACATACTTAATTCATTTTTCCTACTGTTGCTAAATTGTAATAAGGAGGATGAACTCTAATAGTAATGTTCTAAAGATCAAAAAGATAACACCTGTTCCTTTTGAAACTACAGCTAAAGAACTTCAGAAAGGATCTTCATGCATATGCCTCGTTCCTACTTCTAACAGAAAGTTGGATGATGGCTCAGATAAACCAAAGAGAAGACTAAAAGAATCCTGGTTACTCTTGGAACTTCAAAATACAATTTTTATACAACAAATTTTGTGTTTCAGTTACTCAGAGCTTTAGCAATTCAATTTAACAGCACCCTTACTTTAGCAGGAGTGGATGTTTTGTATCGAACATGGCATGTGAAAGCTGAGAACTCTTTTTCAGAAAATTCCTCTGTCATCCAAGAAGGAATATGTTTGGTATAGTTTTTGTGTTGTGCTTGCATTAGGCAGTCTCTGCCACATCAACAGGCTATCATTTATAACAAGCAATTAGAATCTCATTTAAAACAACAAATATTCTGGAATACTACTATAATAAAAAAAGGGGTTAGAAGTTTTAACGTAGACTATAGTTGAGGTTTCCCCTACTGTTGGCCCTTTTATACTTACCATATAATTTTCCTTTTAGTTATTTGAAATTAATGGCACAAGTATAGTATACTTTTAATCAAGTATGGAAATATGTTTTTATATACTTTGTTTTGTTTCTCTCATGCTCCTCTTTCCACATATGAGTACTGCCCTCCACATATAACATGTGTTAAATGCATATGAAAAGTGACACCCAGCTCTCTGTTGGCTCTTCTAGGTAGACAGACTAAAATTAATATTGTGATGACCTAGTGCTAAGGTCAAATAATTACCCAGCAAATGCTAGTTTTGCATATATATATCAGTATATTATTTAATATTAGCAAGAACAACTTTTTTTTGCATATTATTCCTTAAAATGTTTATATAAGGGCATCTTATTTTAAACTATTCATTTTTTTTTTTTTACTAATCTGTCATGACTGTCTTAAGTAGATGAGAAAACCTGAAGATTTTAAAAAATCAAACCAATGTGAATATATATAGCATGAATTGATAGTAAATCAGGGAGCTAATGATTAAGCAAGACCTAAATCAGGGCACTATCCTACATCACTATAGTTATATTGAATAGTGACTATATAAAATAAGAAATTGTCTACATCATATAAATACTAATAATGAAAAGATTCGTTTTTTTATTAAAATGGTAAGAATACAAATAGTTTATATCAGTAAAATACAGTAGTGTTCAAGCTCTAATATCAACATTAAATCAGAACCTATGGACAGATAAGGTAAGAGATTTAGGAGATTTTAAGGGGGCGGAAGGAAACATCACTGAACTTGTTACTCTAGATTACAGACAACTGCCACAGGCAAAGAAATAAAATGGCAATTAAGTTGATTGCAGTACTTTAATGTTATAAAGAAAACTTATTAAAAATACAGATTTTTAAAAATCTTACATTCTTGACAGATACATTATCACCTACCTTTCTATAAAAAAGTAGGAGTAAACACAATTGTAGAAAATGTTAGTCTTTGAGTGGTACAATACTATGGATTTAAAAACCCTAACACACTCCTACTTTCTGCTGCTTTGAAGTCAGATTATGGCATGGAATTTATGTCAAATTGGTTCCAAAATGGAATACTGGGTCCCAGGCCAGTATCAGCAAACTGTGCCCATTTTGGCACAACTCCTTCAGCCATGAAAGCATAAATCACAAAGAAAAAAATTTAACCAACCAATTATTTGAGATACCAAGAAAGAAAAGGAAATCAGTTTTGTAAAAACACTTTTCTCTCTTTTTATAAGCTTCTTTATTTTACTCAGGATAGTTAACATAACAGTGTTCAATAGTGAAGTAAGCAGATTTTACACTCACTATTACTGTATGGATAGAAAGAGCCATATGCATTTTTGTTTTTGTAAGTCATCTCAGATCATTGCAATATGGCGCATGAGAACAGAGATTCAGAGGCACAAAGTTATAAATACATTTAACATTGTCAAGCATTCAAAAGATAAATGCAATCATATAGCAAAAAAAAAAAAAAATCAGTTTGTAACTTTGACCTTTCTCAAGGATGTGAAGAATCTTTTCGTGTGTCAGAAATCTCTATAGCAAAGATTCCTATAAGAGAGAAAAATCATGCAGATTAATATTTTAACTCAACTATTGTTATAATTCTAGAATTACCTTAGCAAAACTAAAACATTTTTTCCCCAGCTTCTGTAAAGGAAAATGGATATAATGTGTTTTTTCACTCAGTTTTCACAAACTGTGGTACATTCATACCATTCAACAATAAAAAGAAAAGAACTATTGATATGTATAACAACTTGGATGGATTTCATGGGCATTATGCTGAATAAAAAAGCCAATCTCAAAAGGTTAGATACTGTGTATGATTCCATTTACATAACATCATCAAAATGACAGAATTATAGACATGGAGAAGAATTTAGTGTTTGCAAGGGGATGGGGATGGAGAAGGTGAGGACTACAACTATAAAGAGGTATCATGAGGGTCTGAGTTCTTTGGAGCTAATGGAACAATTCAGTATCTTGATTGTAATGGTGGTGTGTGTGGTGTGTAAAAAAACTACACACATACATACACACACACACAAATGAGTGCATGTAAAAATTCATGAAATCTGAATAAAGCCTATAAACTAGTTAATTGTATTGTACCAATGTCAATTTCCTGGTTTGTAAGATATTGCCATTGCAGAGGCTGAGGAAGGATATGTGAGAGACTGTACTATTTTTGCAACTACTTGTGAGACTATAATCATTTTTTAAAAATATAATCCAACAATCCTGCTGCTGAGTATATGCCCAAAAGAATGGAAATCATCATGTTGAAGGGATACCTGCACTTCCATGTTTATTGCAGCTCTGTTTACAATAGCCAAGAGATGGAACCAACCTAAGTATCCATCAGCAGATGAGTGGATAAGGAAAAAAAAAGTGTTATATATACACAATGGAATACTACTCTACCATAAAAAGGAATGAAATTCTGCCTTTTGCAGCAACATGGATGCACTTAGAGAACATTATGTTAAGTGAAATAGGCCAGGAATAGAAAGAGAAGTATCACGTCTTCACTCTTAAGTGGGAGATTTTAAAAAAAAAAAGGAAGAAAAATACAACAATCACAAAAATTCCTTCTACTTTCAAAAGGAGAGAAAGGAACTGAGGCCACCAGAGGTGGGAAAGGGGGAGGAGTGTTAAGGAAAAATTGGTAAAGGGACACAAAATATGATTACCTTGTGTAATGATAAAAGAAATACCATAGTATACCACACAATGGAATACTACTCAGCAGTTAAAAGGATCACGTGACAACTACTAGTACATGCAATAACCTGGATAAATATCAAATATATTATGCTGATAAATCTCAAATATATATGGCTACCTGGAAAAGGCAAAAACAGAGGGACAGGAAAGAAAGCAGTTGTTGGGGGAAAGTAAATTAAGTACACTGTCTGTTGTCTAGATAACAGGCGGCAGTCAAAGGACACCATTTAAAACTGGCAGTAAAAGGTATAGTAAGAAAAAAGGGAATTAAGGCCATTACTAAAAGTATAAATAGAAAGACAGCAACTAAAATAAAATAAAACTTTTCTAAATGCCAAAAGAAATTTGTTGAAAGGCAAAGAGGACTCACCAAATGGAGAAACACAGCAAGTATTACATAAACATATACCGTAATCTTAACATAAGATAATATGATAGAGTTGAGACCAAACATAATAGTCACATTAATAACATAAAGAATTTTAACTTATCTATTAAAAAACAAAAAGATTTTCAAAATGGCTCATAAAGCAAAATTCAAACCCATACTGAATCTAAGAGATATACTTAGAAAGCAGTGATTCAAAAAAGTGAAAAATAAAGATATTTACCAGGAAAATGTAGACAATAAGAAAGCAGGAGTTACAACTCTAATACCAAAATAAAAAACAAAATTTGGCCAAGGTGAGATGAGCCCTGCATACCTTTGGGGACCCAGACTCTAGCCTCAGAAAGCCCTGCTCACTGCTGGAACAGGAGTCAAGGTGGTGTACCATAGCTACCACCACACCTACGGTTACCACAAGGATGGTTCACCACCACAGTAGCACCCAGGGCCACTCTACAGGCAACCTGCAACACACTTGACTACAATGATAAAAGAAGAGTCACCAGCAGAGCCTGCAAATAGAGGAGGAAATCTTTATTCTCAGAGTCAACCCCAGAGTAACAGAAGAAGCAAGTCCTCTATCAGATGACCAAACATCAACAAAAACATACTGGAACTACAAACAAACAAGAAGATATGGCACCACTGAAGGAGTACAGTAATGCTTAAGTTCTAGACCCCATAGAACAGGGAACCCTTGAAATGTCTGAAAAGGAATTCCAAGCAATGAGCTGAAGAAAACTCAAAAAGATAAGAGAAGACTCAATTAGAGAACACAATGAAACAAAAAATATTCAGAATATGAAGGAGGAAATTTATAAAGAGATCAATACTTTAAAAACGAATGTAGCAGAACTCCTAGAAATGAAAACTCACTCAATGAAATAAAAAAACACAACAGAGAGCTTGGGTAGCAGGCTAGAGCAAACAGGATAAAGAATTTCAGATCTTGAAGATGGTCTTTTTGAAATAACCCAGGCTGACCAAAAAAAAAAAAAAGAAAGAAAGAATTAAAAATAATGAAGGAAATCTAAGAAAGCTAGCAGACAACCTCAAGAGCTCAAACATCTGAATCATGGGTTTTCCAGAAGGGGAGAAAGGAAAAAACACTGAAAACCTATTCAAGGAAATAATAACAGGAAACTTCCCAGGCATAGAGAGAGATGCAGACATTCAGATCTAGGAAGCCCAAAGGTCTCCAAACAGATTCAATCCAAAAAGATCTCCAAGACACATTATATTCAAATTTGCAAAGCTCAAAGACAAAGAGAGAATTCTAAAAGCAGCAAGAGAAAAGTGTCAAGTCACCTATAAGGGAAACTCCATCAGACTAACAGCAGAATTCTCAACTGAAATCCTATAGGCCAGAAGAAAGTGGGATAATATATTCAAAATACTGAAAGAAAAAAATTGTCAGCCAAGAATTCTATACCCAGGAAGGCTCTCCTTCTGAAATGAGGGAGAATTAGTATATTTCCCAGACAAATAAAAATTCTGGGAGTTCACCACCACACGACCAGCCCTGCAAGAAATTCTGAAGGGAGTCCTTCATCTGGAATCTGAATGATGATGATCACTATCATGGATACACAAGAAAGAGCAAAACCCACTGTTTAAAACAAAAATGCAAATGAGAAAGAGAAAGAAGCTAAATCATGTCACCTCAAATTTCCAACTAACAATGAAAAGAGAAATAAAAGGGGAAGTAATGAACAAAAGATATTTAAAACATTTAAATAGAAAGCAATAAAATGACAGGAGTTAAACAATACCTGTCAATAACAACCCTAAATGTGAATGGATTAAACTCCTCATTCAAAAGATACAGACTGACTGATTGGATTAAAAAGCTAGACCCAAGTATATGCTGTCTTCAAGAGACTCATCTCACTTGTAAAGACACACATAGGTTAAAAGTGAAGGGATGGAAAAGATATACCATGCAAATGGAAAACAAACATGAGCAGGAGTAGCTATTCTTATATCAGATAAAATAGACTTTAAACCAAAAACTATAAAAGGGACAAAGAAGGCTACTATATAATGAAGAAGGGATCTATCCAGCTAGAAAACATAACAATCATAAATATGTATGCACCCAATACTGGAGCACCCAGATATATAAAGCAAACACTCTAAGACTCAAAGAAACAGACCCTAATATGATATTAGTGGGTGACCTGAACACTCCTCTCTCACTATGGGACAGATCTTCCAGGCAACAAATCAACAAAGAGACACAGGATCTAAAGTATACCTTAGACCAACTGGACCTGGCAGATACATACAGAACATTTCACCCAACAACTACAGAATATTCATTCTTCTCATCAGCACATGGAACATTCTCCAGGACAGACCACATACTAGGTCACAAATCTAGTCTCAGCAAATTTTTAAAAAACTGAAATCATGCCAAGTACCTTTTCAGACCACAATGGACTAAAACTGGAAATCAATAAGCAAAACCCTGGAAACTATACAAATGCATGGAAACTAAACAATAGGCACCTGAATGACCTATGGGTCCAAGAAGAAATTAAACAGGAAATCAAAAATTTTCTTGAAACTAATAAAAATAAAGATACATCATACCAAAGCATGTGGGATACTGCAAAAGCAGCACTAAGAGGGAAGTTTATTGCAATAAATGTTTACATCAAAAGAATGTTAAGACTTCAAATAAACAACCTAATACTATGCCTCAAAGAACTAGAAAAACAACAACAACCCAATCCTAAAGGTAGTAGACAGAAAGAAATAATTAAGATCAGAGCAGAACTAAACAAAATAGAGACCCCCAAAATGATACAAAACAGCAATGAAACAAAAAGTTGGTTTTTTGAGAAGATAAATAAAATAGACAAACCATTAGCTAGGTTAACAAAAAACAAAACAAAAAAAAGTGGGGGGAGAACACCCAAATAACAAAAATCAGACATGAAAACGGACACATTACAACCAATACCACACAAATATGAAGAATCATTAGAGACTATTATAAACAACTGTATGACAACAAATATGAAAACCTGGAAGAAATGAATAAATTTCTGGACACATACAAATAACCCAGACTGAATCAAGAAGAGATGGAAAACCTGAACAGACCAATAACAATCAACAAGACTGAAGCAGTAATCAGCAATCTCCCAACAAAGAAAAGCCCAAGTCCAGATGGCTTATCAGCTGAATTCTTTCAGACATATAAAGAGGAATTCATACCAGTTTTCTTCAAACTATTCCAAAAATTTGAAACAAAAGTCATTCTCCCAAACTCATTCTATGAGACCAGCATCACACTGATACCAAAACCAGACAAAGATACAACAAAAAAAGAACATTACAGGCCAATATCCTTTATCAACATAGATGCAAAAATCTTCAACAAAATATTAGCAATCAGAATATAGCAACACATCTAAAAATTTATACACCATGATCAAGTGGGATTCATCCCAGGGATACAAGGGTGGTTCAACACACGAAAGTCATAAATGTGATATATTATATCAAAAAATCAAGAACAAAAACCATATGATTATCTCAATTGATGCAGAAAAAGCATTTGACAAAATTCAACATCACTTCATGATAAAGACTCTCAACACATTAGGTATAGAGGAAAAGTATCTCAACCCAATAAAAGCCATCTTTGACAAGCCCACTACCTATATCATCCTGGATGGGGAAAACCAAAGGCTTTTCCCTTATGAACAGGAAGAAGACAAAGATGCCCACTCTCACTACTTCTATTTAACATAGTATGAGAGGTACTAGCTAGAGCAGTCAGGCAAGAGAAAGAAATAAAGGACATCCAGGGCCGGCCCGGTGGCGCACTGCTATAGTGCGCCGCTTGGGAGTGCTGCGGCGCTCCCGCCGAGGGTTCGGATCCCACATACAGACCGGTTCCCACTCACTAGCTGAGCGAGGTGTGGGCGCAACACCAAGGGTTGCGATCCCGTTGCCGGTCCCGGTCCGGTACGGGCGTGACACTGAGGGTTGCGATCCATTGCCGGACACGAAAAAGACAAAAAAAAAAAAGAAATAAAGGACATCCAGATCGGCAAAGATGAAGTCAAACTGTCCCTATTTGCAGATGACATGATACTATATATAGAAAAACCAAAAAACTCTATCAAAAAACTCTTAGAGCTGGTTAACAATTTCAGTAACATTGCAGGATACAAAATAAATACCTCCAAATCAGTTTCATTTATATTCTCCAATAATGAGCTAACAGAAAGAGAAATCCAGAAAGTCAGCCCTTTACAACAGTCACACACACACACACAAAAAAAACCAAAAAACAAAACAAACCAACAAACAAAATCCTAGGAATCAATTTAACCAAGGAGGTGAAAGATCTCTATAATGAGAACTACAAACCACTACTGAAAAATATTAAAGAAGACACAAAAAGATGGAAAGACATTCCATGCTCTTGGATTGGAAGAATTAACATTGTGAAATGTCCATGTTACCCAAAGTGATCTACAGATTCAATGCAGTCCCCATCAAAATACCAATGTTATTCTTCACGGAAATGGAAAAAACAATCTTAACATACATATGAAACAACAAAAGACCCCAAATAGTCAAGGCAATCCTGAGCAAAAAAATAAAGCCAGAGGCATAACACTACCTGACTTCAAATTATACTACAAGGCTACAGTAACCAAAACAGCATGGTAGTGGCATAAAAATAGACACACGGACCAGTGGAGCAGAATAGAGAACCCAGAAAGCACTCCTCGGGCTTGACAAAGACAACAAAAACATACACTGGGGAAAAGACTGCCTCTTCAATAAGTGGTACTGGGAAAATCAATATCCATATGCAGAAAAATGAAACTAGACACGCATCTCTCACCATATACCAAAGTCAACTCAAAACGGATTAAAGACTTAAGTATAAGACCTGAAAATGTAAAACTACTAAGGGAAAATACAGGGGAAACACCTCAGGAACTACATCTAGGCACAGACTTTATGAACAAGAACCCAAAAGCACAAGCAACAAAAGAAAAACAATAAACAAATGGGACTATATCAAACTAAAAAGCTTCTGCACAGCAAAGGAAACAACCAACAGAGTGAAATGACAACCTAAAGAGTGGGAGAAATTTTTTGCAAACTATACATACAACAAGGGATTAATATCCAGAATATACAAGGAACTCAAGCAATTGCACAGTAAAAAAACAAATAACCCAATTAAAAAATGGGCAAGGGAGCTGAATAGACATTTTCCTAAGGAAGACAAAAAATGGCCAATAGGTACATGAAAAAATGCTCAATATTACTAATCATCAGGAAGATGCAAAGTAAAACCACACTAAAATATCACCTCACCCCGGTTACACTGTCTATAATCAAAAAGACAGAGAATAACAAATGCTGGCAAGGATGTGGAGAGAAGGGAATGCTCCTACACTGTTGATGGGACTGTAAATTAGTACAATCACTATGGAAAACAGTATGGAGATTTCTCAAACAACTACAGATAGATTTACCATACAATCCAGCAATCCTACTTCTGGGTATATACCCAAAGGAATAGAAATCATGATGTCAAGGGATTATCTGCACTCCCATGTTCATTGCAGCTCTGTTTGTAATAGCCAAGATATGGAACCAACTTAAATATCCATTGATGGACGATTGGATAAGGAAAATGTGGCATATATACACAATGGAATACTACTCTGCCATCAAAAAGAATGAAATTTCTGCCATTGCAACAACATGGATGAGCTTGGAGAAACTTATGTTGAGTGAAATAAGCAAAGCAAAGAGGGGAAAATACCACATGTCCTCATTCATAAGTGGGAGCTACGAGAGAAAGAAGGAAGGAAAGAAAGAAAGACCACAGTGGTGCATTGGACTCGCAGAGGGAGAGAACATACCTAGGGTTGCAAAGTGGAGCAGGGAAAAGGCAGAGGGGTAGGGAGGTCGGGGATTAATTGGGTGGAGGATGAGGTATAATTGCAATTTGTAGTAATAGGCATGCTGCCAGTATTGATCTGACCATCACATCTTGGGCACAAGTGATGATGGTCAGCTTTGTACCCCATGACTATTCATAACCAATAAAAAAAGTAAAAAAATAAAAATAAAATAAAATAAAATCTTTAATATTAAAAAAAAATAAATGCATCAGAAAAGGATACTTTATGAAAGTCACATTTCACAGTGAAGAATGACAGTTCAGAATATCTACCTAACAAATAAAACAGAAACTATCTATATAATATAAAGTTTATGAGAGACACAAGAAGAAATAAAAACATTCTAGTAATAGGAGACCTTAAAACACCACTCTTAGTACAAAACAGGTCAAGACGACATAAATTAAGCAACAATATAAAAGATATACATAAAATCAAAAAGGTAAATCTTTTAAATATATATTAAATACTGTATCCTGATAAGAAAGAATATATCTTCTCAAGTCCTTGTGAACTGTTCACAAAAATTGATCATGTAGTAAAACGCAAAGAAAACATCAGTAAGTTTCATAAAACAGAAATATTATAGAAAATATTCTCTAATCACAATGCAATAACACTAGAAATTAAAAATGAAACTAAAACACAAAAAGCCCTTCCAAATAGAAATTAAAATATTTTCCATCACATAACTCTTGGGTAAAAGTGAATATACAAATAAAAAGTACAGAATTTTTGAAAAGTAATAATAAAAACATCACATATCAGAATCTATGGGATATATTTAAAGCAGTGATCAGCAGAAAATTCATAGCCCTGAACATTGCTGTAAATAAACTAAAAAAAAAAGGCAATAAATGAATAAATTCTCAACTCAAAAATCTAGAATAAAACCCCAAAATTAAAGGATAGCACAAAGGAAGGAAATAATAAAAATAAAATCAGAAATTAGTAAGAGGAATAAAAATAGTAGATTAAATCAGTAAATCAAAATCCTGTTTCTTTGAAGCAGTGAACTAAGTGAACATATCACTGGCTAATGCAATCAAGAAAAAAGGTGGGGTGGGGGAAGGGAAGCACACATATACAAATAAGAAGTCACAATGGGGAGGGATATAACTATTGATACTAGGGAAATTTAAAAATTCATAAGATACAACATTGGTCACTTCTGTACAAATATATTTAAAAATTTATAGGAAATGAATAATTGTTTAGGAAAATAGAGTGGAGATACAAAGCCTAAAAAGATCAATTTCCAAAGAAGAAATATAAAGTTACAAGGAAGTAACCAACAAAAAAAGAACCAACGCTATGTGGTTTCACAGGTGAATTCAACCAAATCTTTAGAGATCAGATAGTCTCAAAGCAATGTAAGTACTTCAAAATATAGAGAATATAATTCAAGACATAAAAATAGGAAAAAAAGAAGTAAAACTATCTCTTTTTGTAGGTGATATGATAGTACAGTAGAAAAACCTAAAGAATCAAAGACAAAACTTAATAAAATAAGAAAAGAATTTAGCAAGGTAGCAGAATAGAAAATTAATAGTCAAATGACAATAGCATCTGTTGAAGATATAATGAATAAAAAAACATTTATAACAGCTGCAGAAAGGATAAAATATTTAGTAATAAACTTAACAAGAAATGTTCAAACCCTATATAAAGAAAACTATAATCCATTAATGAAAGACACAAAAGTGAATTTGAACAAATGGAAAGACATCTCTTCTTGGTCAGGATGTCTCAACATTATCAAGATGTCAGTTCTCCCCAAGTTAATTTACAAACTTGTGGTCAAAACAAAAATTCCAATGGGCTTTTTTTTTTAATGGAGCTTGACAAGTTGACCCTAAATTTCATGTAAAAGAAAAAATTAAAAGAAAATACAGACACTTAAAAGGAAGAGCTGTTAGGGAGCGCTAGCCTACTGTTGTGCTGGAGCTGGCTTACAGTTGATTTAAAACATTCAAGAATTTTGTGGTTTAGTGGTTAAACCATTGGTAGCTTGAAACTGGACGCGTATTTACACCACAGAAATTGGTAGTGCTACAGTTCAGGGCTTCTCCCTTCTCCCCTTTGGAGAGCCAGTTTATCAGAACACCATTGGATTAGCCCTACAAAACTAAAAATACCACAAATCCTTTATAATTAAAATAGTACGGGACTGGCACATGAATAGGTAAGTCAATGGACTATAAACAGAAAGTTCAGGAGACTTGAATCACCGGGACAGAGTAGTTTTAATAAATGATCTTGGAACAACTGCATAGTTATTTGGAAAAATATAAAATTAGATCAACTCCTCAAACCATACACAAAATAAACTCCAAATGGGTCAGAAATCCAAATGTAAAGAGTAAAACATTGGTAAATTTCTCTATTATCTGGGTATAGATAAAGATTTTCTAACTATAAGTAGAAATCCAGATATATTAAAGGAAAAAGTTTTAGAATTTGACTACATAAAAACTTTTACATAGCTCTACCATAAATCAACAAATTTACATCTATTAAAAAGCAACAACAGCCAAGCTGGGGCCTCTAGAGATCAGAGGTAGAGGAGGAGAGACCTACAGAGTGCATGAAGGTGGGAGAAGCCAGGATGAGAGAAAGAAAGGACTGCTCCCACCATTTTGAGCCCTGGCCACTTCAAGGCGGGAGCTGGTAAGTGCATGAAGCAAGAGCTGGCAAAAGCCACAACTGTGCCCTTCATATGAAGTTGCTTGGAGGTGGCAGGGGAGAAGAGGGCCTTGGTTCCCATGGACTCACATAGGAGCAAGGAACAACTGAAAAAAGCCACTCAGAGGCTGGTGAGTCATTGCAATGGACCGGCACATGACCCATTCTATAGGAAGTGTTTGGAGCATAGGCAGTGGTGGAGACGGGCCACGGGGGGAACACTGGGGCACAACATGGACAGCTGATCTGCCTGCCAGTCAGCACAGGACCACTCAGTGGACACTGGTCAGGAATACAGATCTGCAGGGGGTGCAGTTTGCTGAAAAGACTCAAATCCAGACCAGAGTTTCCACACAACCCAGGTGCACCAGATCTCGTCAGACCTGTAAGTACTTACAAGGTCAACCATTAAAACCTGAGCTGCACAAAAAGCCTTCCCCAGGGAATCAGCAGCAATGAAGTAGTTTAGCTCAATTATAGGGCTTTAGTGCTGGTCCCCACAGGAAATTTCTCCATTTTAGAAGTAAGCAAAGGACAACAAATTGGCTTAAGTGCAGAGTTTAAGTGTTGGGAACAGTGAATAATCCAACACAGAGCTGAAAGAAAAAACAAAATACCCACAGACCAGGGCCGGCCCGGTGGTGCACTCGGTAGAGTGCGGTGCTTGGGAGCGTGGTGGCCCTCCCGCCAAGGGTTCGGATCCCATATACAGACCGGTCCGCTCACTGGTTGAGCGCGGTGTGGGCGCGACACTGAGGATTGCGATCCCGTTACCGGTCGCGGTACGGGCGTGACACTGAGGGTTGCGATCCCGTAACCGGTCACGAGAAAAGACAAAAAGGAAAAAAAAAATACCCACAGACCGGAGACAAAGTTTGATATTAACTAGTCAAGGTCTCATTTCACCAAAAAACACCTATAAAACCTAGAAGGACTGGAAGCCCCCTGGGGTCCCAAGCCAGGGAGTGGGGAGGGCCGTGGGCCTCAGCAATACCCCCACAANCACTTCCCCAACACCCACTACGATGCCAGCAACGACCACCAAGCCACTGCAGGAAGCTCCCTGGGCTCCTAAGCCCAGGTGGTGGGGGGCTGAGGGCTTCAGCCACACACCCCTGACATCTGCATCCAGCCCAGCAATGACC
>NW_007727121.1:358208-374322 GCF_000696425.1 Galeopterus variegatus | reverse complement strand
CACTTCCCCAACACCCACTACGATGCCAGCAACGACCACCAAGCCACTGCAGGAAGCTCCCCGGGCTCCTAAGCCCAGGTGGTGGGGGGCTGAGGGCTTCAGCCACACACCCCTGACATCTGCATCCAGCCTAGCAATGACCAAGCCACCACTGGAAGCCCCCTGGTCTCCCCTACAGGAATGAGGGGGTGCCGCTGGCCACAACAATGCCCACCTCCTTCCTCCTTCTCCCGCCCTATTTCCTTCCCTCTTCCTCTAGCCCCCCCCAACTGCTCTGTAACATCTTAGAATGTAAAAAAATAGTAATATTAATACATAAACTTAAAATTAAAAAAAACCTTTTACATACAAAAAACAGTGCAAGCAAAATTAAAAAACAAATGAAAAAATGGTGAAAAATATTTGTATCATATATCAGTGATAAAGGGCTAGTCTCCCAAATTTGTTTTTAAAAATTTAACAAAAAGACCAAAAATCCATTAGGAAAATAGGCAAAAGAAATCAATAGATATTTCATAAAAAGAGATATAAAAATAACCTTTAAATCTATGAAGATATTCAACTTCACTTCAAGAGAAATGCGAATTAAAACTACACTGAAATACCATTTCTCACACATGATATTGGCACAAATTCAAAAGAGTAACAGTATACTCTGTTGATGAGGCTGTGGGGAAACAGGCACTCTCACATATTTCTGGAAAAAATGCAAAATGTAGGGGAATTTGGCACTATCTAACAAAACTACATATTCATTTACTCCTTGACCCAGCAAACCCACTTCTAGAAATTTATTCTGAAAATCCTTTTCCAAAGATATGAAAATATATATACACAAGATTATTCACTATGGCCTTGTTTGTGATTGCAAATTGTTGGAAACTACCTCAATGTCCAAGTTTAGGAGTCTGGTTGAATAACTTTGGTATATCCACACAATGGAGTACTATGCAGCTGCAAAAAGGAATAAGGACAATCTCTATGAATTAATATGGAGTGATTTCCAGGAAATCTTATTGAGCGAGAAAAGCAAAGAAACACATATAGTATGCCACTTTTTGCATGACAAAGGAAAAGTAGGAAAAACTATATACCTGCGTATCATTACCATAAAACCACAAAGGAAATGGGTGAAAGCATGGCTGATGGGATGGAAGGCATTCAAGAGAAAGTGGCACTTCTCTGAGTATTACTTTTTGTGGAGTTTTGACTTGCCAGGTTTCACGGTGGGGAGAGAGAGATGGAGGGATGAATAAGTGGAGCACAGAGGATTTTTAGGGCAGTGAAACTATTCTGTCTGATACTATGATGGATAATACATGACACCATGCATTTGGAAAAACCCATAAAACTATACAACACAAAGAGGGAACCCTAATGTAAAACTGAATTAATAATAATATAGCAATATTGGTTCGTACATGTAATAAATGTACCACATTAATATACAATGTTAATAATACGGGCCGGCCCAGTGGTGCACTGCTACAGTGCGCCGCTTGGGAGCGTGGTGGTGCTCCCGCCGAGGGTTCAGATCCCACATACAGACCAGCCGTTCACTGGCTGAGCGAGGTGCGGGCGCAACACCGAGCAAAATAAATAAAATACTTTGGAATAAACTTAACCAAGGAGGTGAAAGACTGGAAGACTGGTACACTAGAAGCTACAAAATGTTGCTGAAAGAAATTAAAGAAGGTATGAATAAATGGAAAGACATCCCATGTTCGTGAATTGGAAATCTTAATATTGTTAAGATGTTGACTATTGCCCAAAGCAATCTACTTCAAAATCCGCAAGGCATTTTTTGAACCCTTGTGCATTGTTGGTGGGAATGTAAAATGATGCAGCTGCTGTGGAAAACAGTACGGCAGTTCCTCAAAAAGTCTAAAAATAGAATTAACATATGATCCAGCAATCGCGAACCTCCTTCCTCCTTCTCCCACCCTATTTCCTTCCCTCTTCCTCTAGCCCCCCCCAACTGCTCTGTAACATCTTAGAATGTAAAAAAATAGTAATATTAATACATAAACTTAAAATTAAAAAAAACCTTTTACATACAAAAAACAGTAAGCAAAATTAAAAAACAAATGAAAAAATGGTGAAAAATATTTGTATCATATATCAGTGATAAAGGGCTAGTCTCCCAAATTTGTTTTTAAAAATTTAACAAAAAGACCAAAAATCCATTAGAAAAATAGGCAAAAGAAATCAATAGATATTTCATAAAAAGAGATATAAAAATAACCTTTAAATCTATGGAGATATTCAACTTCACTTCAAGAGAAATGCGAATTAAAACTACACTGAAATACCATTTCTCNAAAAACTATATACCTGCGTATCATTACCATAAAACCACAAAGGAAATGGGTGAAAGCATGGCTGATGGGATGGAAGGCATTCAAGAGAAAGTGGCACTTCTCTGAGTATTACTTTTTGTGGAGTTTTGACTTGCCAGGTTTCACGGTGGGGAGAGAGAGATGGAGGGATGAATAAGTGGAGCACAGAGGATTTTTAGGGCAGTGAAACTATTCTGTCTGATACTATGATGGATAATACATGACACCATGCATTTGGAAAAACCCATAAAACTATACAACACAAAGAGGGAACCCTAATGTAAAACTGAATTAATAATAATATAGCAATATTGGTTCGTACATGTAATAAATGTACCACATTAATATACAATGTTAATAATACGGGCCGGCCCAGTGGTGCACTGCTACAGTGCGCCGCTTGGGAGCGTGGTGGTGCTCCCGCCGAGGGTTCAGATCCCACATACAGACCAGCCGTTCACTGGCTGAGCGAGGTGCGGGCGCAACACCGAGGGTTGCGATCCCGTTGCCGGTCCCGGTCCGGTACGGGCGCGACACTGAGGGTTGTGATCCGTTGCCGGTCACGAAAAAAGACAAAAAGGAAAAAAAAAAAGATGTTAATAATAGGAGAAACTGGGAGGGGGCAGTTATGGGGGTAAGGGAACTATCTGTACGTTCTGCTCAATTTCTCTGTAAACCTAAAACTGGTATAAAAATAAAGCCTATTATTTAGAAAAAAAAATTTTAATTGAAACCATGCTAATCTACATATTTAAAAATAAAACTAAATCAAGGAAAACACTAGGAAGGGGAAAAATGGAAAATGAAAGCAAATTGAAACAAATAAATCTAATGTTATTTCAAAGAATACTATATTTTTAATTGAAACCATGCTAATCTACATATTTAAAAATAAAACTAAATCAAGGAAAACACTAGGAAGGGGGAAAATGGAAAATGAAAGCAAATTGAAACAAATAAATCTAATGTTATTTCAAAGAATACTATACACAAGGGGGGGGTATAAAAGAATTACCCCAAGTAATCTATGAACTCAATATTTGCCTATATGCCCTCAAGAATTGGGCAAGGTAGTACATGGGAAGGAAGCATTGCAAACAGATCCTGAACTTTTTAAAAGTCCTCTATTTATTGAAGTGACATAGGTGAGGAAATTTTGAACCTATTTTAGATGCACTATGGGAATGAACAAATAAGAAACTACAGCTATGTTGTTGAATAAATGTGTTGGTGTTTAGCCAGGGTTCTCACATAGAAGAAAGAACATGCAAATAAGGAAAGGAAGAAAGAAGGAAGAAACCTGTGAGGATGGTTTGGGATTGGAGGTTTTGGTTATTTTTTTTTAAATGTGTCTGTCTAAGTGTGTGTGTGAGAGGGAGTATGTGTGCATGTGTGTAGTGAGAGAGGGGCATGTGCAAGAGTGTGACGCATGACACAACACACACGGGGTAAAATTTTACCATAGTGAGTATTGGTAAACGGTATGCAGATTTTTTGTATTATTTTTACTTTGTAGCTTGCAAAGTTGAAATTATTTCCAAAAAATATATATTTATGAAATTTGTGCCATATAAGAATATATCTAAAATATTTTCCTCTGAAAAATTATCTTATTACTTTCCTAGAGCATATATACGAGGGTACTTCAAAAAACTAATGGAAAGATTTGTATTATTTTTTAATTTTACTTTTCCATGAACTTTTTGAAATACTCATGTATTTTATGGTGCTATGATTAACCAACATTTTGTAATAAAAGTACATAAAAAATGTGTGTTGAAGAAAATCAGACTCTGAAAATATAATTTATACAAACAGACAAAATATTAATGATCTTTCAATTTTAGTTAATATTTATATAAAACTGATTTAATTATCAAAATCTTTTATTTTTACATCATCATATCTTGGTAATCATGTTTAAATATCACAATATTAGACTGTTTATTGAGTTTCCTTACTCCCTCAAATATTCATTGTACTATATATTGCTATATGGTCCCAAGAGAACAGATCCTTAAACTGACTTACTCTTCTAACGATCGATCTAGGCCTCGGTCAGGAGATTGATGGTGAGCACGTTCGGGTGAATGACATTTTGTATTTGGCTTCATTGTAGAACTCAAATGATAAGCATTACTTGAGTAATTCTGGCGACGAAGTTCCTGTACAGCCCTCTCCCTAAAGCAAAACAGTGATGGTTTTAAATTTTATATCCAGTGACCTTATTAATACTGTCAAAATTGTAGCTCAGTTCATACTTTAAATTCTAACCATTGTGAAATAACTAAAACCTATTGTTACTTAAGAAACAATGCTTTCCAGGCTAAACATTGCATAGAGATAAACTTACCTTTCAAAGCGCTCTGTCCCTAGTTGTCTTTTGGTAATATCTAAATCAGCTTCCAATTGCGTTACTACATTTCTGAACTGGGCTACATCTCTACTCTGGATGGCCCTGTGTAAAAAAGGAGTAATAGCTGATTAAACTTAATATATGGCTATGATTCCTAGAGTATATTCAAGTGCATTGGCAAGGGTTTCTCAGCAGGATCCAAGTCAAATTGAGATTTTTATGGAAAGATTTGTTAGTATATCTAAAATATGCCAATTTTAGATGTAGTAAATGTACAAAGTAGCCTTCTCGAAAAGCCTAAGTAATAGATTATATTGTTTATTATTTTTCTATTTTATCTATTTACTGCAAATCATTTGTATAAAAGTACTTTGAAGAATTATATAAATGTAAAGTAGTAGTATGATCAAATAACACTGGAATTCACTAGCACGATGATTATAAATCGAGTATGTTTTACGTACGAGGGTACTTCAAAAAGTTCATGAAAGGAATTGCATTATCTTTTCATTCCATTTTTCCATGAACTTTTTGAAGTATCCTTATAGAGTTATAATGAAATTTGATATACACACTGTTAAAAACATAAAAATTCTTCAATTTAAGAAGATCTTCCTTAAAGCTAAACAGTGCCTTAAAAATCCCTGTGATAAGGCATCCTACCGTAAGAAGATAATAACAGATGAATGCTGCTGGCACAGAATATTCTATCCTCTTTGCTTGCTTTCAGGACAGCATTATATGAAACCAAAATTTTAGAGACTAAAAACACAAAAAAGCTTCTCATGTTGACCACGTCTAAGAGACAGTACTTACAAGCCAGTCTAAAGTAGAGAATACCCCTTAATGTGGGAGTTTTGGCATACTTCACTAAGGCAGATTTCCACCTACCAGCTTTAGAAAGTAGATCCTGCAGAACCAGTTGAAGGTACCACAATAGCCCAGCTATGGTAACTGAAAAGAATGACTCAGTCACTGCTGCCATGACCTGAAAGCAGGTTATGAAGGTAACTGGCTCTGCCTCTGCAGCCTTTGCCTAGCCAGGGACTCCTGGAGTGGCTGATTGCTGAGATTATGATTCTTATCCTTCCCCAGGCCCCAGGCTTAGATGTGAGGACAGAGTGGTGGCTGGATGAAAAAGTGTGATAGTTGAGACAGATAAGAACAGGGGCTAGGGTTGCCCATCAATTTTTGTGAGAGGTAACCAAGCTTAATAAAACATTCACTATCCAGGCAGGCATTTTCACCCAACCCTCCAGTCAACTACGGTCAAGGGTCTTCTAATAAGGTGCTGGTGATAGCTAGGAATTCTTAAAAAATAAAAAATAAAAAAAGCCAAAATCAGTGCTCTGGGGAAGTCTTCATTACTTTGTTAATGCAGGAGTTCTTTCAGGTACCCAGTACATAAGGAAATACTACATGACAAATGGAAAGACTAGGTAGCAATACCAGGACGGTCCATACATATAAAAATTTTGGTTTCAGAATGCTTAATTTTTTTCTAATCTGGTTATATTTCCTTCAGGCAAAATTTTACATCAGACAGTCTATTATATCCAAAATTCTGTTGGAAACAATCAACAGAGATGGTTAGACTTAAATTTAGATGAAAAAAAGACCCCATAATATAAATAAGTACTAAGTCTTAGGCTAATTACAATATTTCTGATCCTCAGTTTAATTCATGGCAAATTATGAGAGCTAAATTCTCTAAATTCTAGCTTTAAAATTCTATTAATCTATAAAGTACCCCAAATTTAAGAAATAACGGCTTTGTTGTTATATTACTAACCAACTCACATTTTATTTTCTGCCAAACAAAGGTGTTCTTTAAGAAGCTGAATTTCAGATTCTTTTTCTTGAAGTGCTATCTGAGATTGATATTCTTTGTCTCGATTGGCCACCAGCAAAGCTTCTAGATTTTGCATGGAGATTCTTTCATTTGTCATCTGACTCCTGAGGAGTTCTATTTCAGAATGAGCAGAATCTAACTCATTTTCCATCTGTACAATAATAGGAAGATATCTATATTTATTCCCATTCATTCACTTAACTGATAAATTATCAGGAAGTCTTAAAAATTTGGTAGTATGTTATGAACTGACAACCACTTTTAATTTCTTGATTTAAAAGTGTGCCCTCCTTCTTACCAAATATACACACCAAAAATACACATATAGTATCACTTTCTTCATCTCCTGGATCCTATCAGAAAATTCATTAATTTAAGTAAAGGTTTATTAATCCCAAACCACAACCAATTTCCATTTCCAACTTTCATATTCTCTATACATTTCTGCAAGACTGACGTGGTGGTATCTGTGACTACTGCTTTGTCCTGAGTTAGGAGAGTCACAAACACCTGACTACCTTGTGGAATGCTACTGTATGCCTTAGTTGAGGAATATGAGGAGTAACTGCACATTCCCTCTCTTGCATAAACCTGTAGAAAGCTTCCTTTTTGAAGGTTATCTTGAACCTAAAATATGCCTAGTAAGCCAAATGTTTCTACAGATAGAGGAAGACCAGTCATTACTATTTAGAAAAAATTTTTTTCTTATCTCATAATGCACATTATAATAAATTCTATATGCATTTAAGAAGTTAAATGTGAAAAGATAAGCTTAAAATTCCAGGAGAGAAATAAATAAAAATTAAATTATTGGGTAAGGTACGTAGGTAGGTAGAGAAAGAGCTTAGAGTTAGACATAACATAAAAATAAGTTTGACTACACCAAAAATTAACATTTTGATAGTCAATATAAACAACCAAATTTGAAAGGAAACAACTGGAAGAAACTGAGTAAATAAAATACATAATAGTGCGTCTTTACTAATGTATAGAACTCATATAAATTGATGAGAAATATACACTAATGATATGATCAGAAAATTTATAAAAGAAGAAATACAACTAAATAGTAAATATATGGAAAAATTTACAGTTACTAAGTAATGAAAGAAATATAAATTAAAATAAGTTGCTATTTTTAGTCTAGGGTTTCTTACCTTGACACTATTGACCTTTTGAGTGGAATAATTATTTGATGTGGGGGGCTGCCCTATGTATTATGGGATGTTTAGCATACTGGCCTCTACCCACTAAATGCCACTAGCATTCCCCACCCCAGTCATGACAATCAAATATGTGTCTAGACATTGCTAAATGTCCACTGGAGAGTAAAATCTCTTTTGGTTGAGCCGAAAAGAGTCTATCAAAGATGCTGTTCATGTCTGCCAAACTGGTAAATTTGTTAGTTTGTGTTGATGAACATTAAAACGGGTAATGGCAATCTCACACACTTTGTTGGCAGGAGTAGAAAATGAAGCATCACTTTTTTGGTAACAGCTTCACTGGAATATAATTCACATACCATACAACTCATCCATTTAAAGTACACAATTCAATGGTTTTTAACATATTAACAGAGTAGTGCAATCATTACCACATCTAATGTTAGAACTTTTTCACCATCCCCAAAAGAAATTCAGTATCTGTTAGCAGTTACCCCGTCTGCCCTCCATGGCCCTAGGCAATCCCTAATTTACTTTCTGCCCTATGACTTGCCTTATTCTGCATGTTTCATATAAATGGAATCATACGATGTGTGTGCTTTTGTGACTGGCTTCCTTCACCTAGCAGAATGTTTTCAAAGCATCAATGTTTTAGTGGGTATCAGTACTTCATTACTTTTATTGCCTAATAATATTCCATTGCACAGATGTACCACAGATATCCATTCATGAGTTAGGAACATTTGAGTAATTACACTTTGGGGCTATTAAAATAATGCTGCCATGAACATTTGTGTACAAGTTTTTGTGTGGGCATAGTTTTCATTCCTCTTGGATAGATAAGAGTGGACATTTTAGGCTGTCTGGTAATCCTATTTTTAACATTTTGAGGAACTGCCAAAATGTTTTCCAAAGTGGCCTCACTATCTTACATTCTCACCAGCAATGGCTAATGGTTCCACTTTTCTCCCTATCTTTGTCAGTACTTTTTATCATCTTTTTGATTATAGCCATCCTAGTGGTTGTAAAACGGATGGTTTTGATTTACATTTCTCTGATTGTAATGATGCTGAGCAACTTTTCATGTGCTTGTTGGCCATTTATGTATCTTCTATAGAAAAATGTTTATTGATATCCTTTGCCCATTTTTTTAGCTGAGTTATGTCTTGGTCTGTTTTCTATTGCTATAATAGAATACCTGAGACTGGGTAATTTATAAAGAAAAGAGGTTTATTTAGCTCATGGTTCTGGAGGATGAGAAGTTCAAGATCAGGTGGCACATGTGGCAAGGGCCTCATGCTGCCTCATAACATGGTGGAAAAGTGGAAGGACAAGCAAGTGCATGTGAAAAGAGAGAGGGGGCCGAAGAATCTGACCCGATTTATAACAACCCAGCTCCCCCGAGAACGAATCCATTTCCATAAGAACTAATCTAGTCTTGTAGTAATTAACTCAGTCTCTCAAGAAAGACATTAATCCATCTTGATGACTTAATCCCCTCTTAAAGGCCCCATCTCCCAAAATCATTACATTGGCAATTAAATCTCGGGCTGAACCTGTGGCGCACTCGGGAGAGTACGGCACTGGGATCGCAGCAGCGCTCCCGCCGCAGGTTCGGATCCTATATAGGGATGACTGGTGCGCTCACTGGCTGAGCGCGGTGCAGCCAGTCTCAAAAAGGACAAAAAATAAATAAATAAATAAAAATAAATTTCAACATGAGTTTTAGTGTGGAAAAAGCACATCCAAACGACAGCAGGTTATTATTAAGTTGTAAAATTTCTTTATATTTTTTGGATATTAATCTCTTATCAGATATATGATTTTCAAATGTTTTCTCCCATTCTGTGCATTGTGCATTGTCTGTTCACTATCTTGATGATATAATTTGCAGCACAAAAGTTTTTTTTTATTTTGATTAAATCCATTTAATCTATTTTTCTTTTTCTTTTTTTTTTTGCTTGCATTTTTGATGTGTATTTCAGAATGTACTGCCTAGCCCAAACTCATAAAGATTTACTTCTTTGTTTTCTTCTCAAGAGTTTTATAGTTTTAGCTCTTACATACAGGCTTCTGATTCATTTTCATTTCTATGTATGGTGTGAGGTAGGGATCCAACTTTATTCTTTTCCATGTAAGATGTTCAGTTGTCCTAGCACCACTTGTTGAAAATACTAATCTTTCCTCATTGAATCATCTTGGCACCAGTTTTTTGAAAATCATTTGGCCACAAATGTAATAACTATTTCTGGACTCTCAATTCTGTTCCACTGACCTCTATGTCATTCCTTATGCTGGTACTACACTATCTTGAGTACAATAATTTTGTAGCCAGATTTTAAATGAAGAAGTATGAGTCCCCCATCTTTGTTCTTCTTTTTCAAGGTTGTTTTGGTTATTTGGGTCACTTGTACTTTCACAGCAATTTTAGATCAGCTTGACAGTTTCTACAAAATCCCAGAAATCTGGGATTCTGATATGCATTGTGTTAAATTTGTAGAGCAATCTGGAGAGTACTACCATCTCAACAATGTTAAATATACTAATCTATGAACATAAGATGTCTTTCCATTTAGGTCTTCATTTTTATTTATTTAGGTCTCTAGTTTATAGACTTTTTTTTTCAAGCAAGGGTGTTGGGTTTTGTCAAATGCTTTTTCTGCATCTACTAAGATGATCATTTGGGTTTTGTTCTTGATTATATTCATATGATATATGACATTAATTGATTTTCAGATATTACACTCACCCTGCATTCATGAGCTAAACCCCATTTGATCATGAAGTAAAATTCATTTTATGTGTTGTTATTCAGTTTTAGTATTTTATTGAGACCTTTTCATCTATATTCATAAGGGAAATTGGTCTGCAGCTTTATTTTCTTGTGATGTCTTTGTCTGGTTTTGGCATCAGGGTAATACTGGCTTCATAGAATGCACTGGGAAGTGTTCTCTCCTCTTCTATTTTTGAAAGAGTATGTAAAAATTTTGTATCAATACGTCTTCAAGCATTTGGAAGAACTCACGACTAAAGCCATCTGGGCCTCAATTTTGCTTTATGGAAGTTTAAAAAATACTATTTCAACCTCTTTACTTATAGCTTTGGGTAATATATGGACGTTTTGATGATGTTAATTCTTCCAATCCATGAACGTGGGATATCTTTCTATTTATTTGCATCCTCTTCAATTTCTTTCACCAATGTTTTATAGTGTTCATTGTAGAGATTTTTCACCTCCTTGGTAAAATATACTCCTAGGTATTTCCTCCTTAGTGGCAGCAACTGTGAATGGGATCACTTTTTTGATTTCTTCTTCAGCTATTTCATTATTGGTGTATAGGAAGGCTATTAATTTTTGTGTATTGATTTTGTTACCTGCCACTTTACTGAATTCATTTATTTTTGAGACAAGTCTTTGAGGTTTGCTCTGACCCCAGGAGGGCTCTTCTTAGCTGTTGCTGTCCATGGTTCCCCATTCCCTTAGACTTCTAAGCGGTGTATTGTTTTGCTTCTTGTTATTATAAAGCTATAAGTTTCTTCTTAATTGTGGAGCACTGATTTTGAAAGCTCTTTGGCTATATAAGCCAAAATTTCCACTTCCAGGAATCCATCTTAAGAATATAATGCAAAATATGATAAAAACTTTATGCAACAAAATATTTTCATGTTGTTTTACACATAAACACTTGAAAGTCTTTATACGGAAATGGTAAAAAGTAGGATAGTCAACTGTAATACACTTTTATTGAGAATATGTGAAAGAACACAAAAATCTGATTAGAAAAAAAGGGCTAGAAGGTAATGTAAGAAAATGTCTATAGTGGAAGAAAGGCTCTTTGTCACCTAAGATGATGACTACACTTTAAAAAATCCTTTGCTTCATTCAAAAATTATATGAGATTTACCAAAGCACTTTTCATATTTTCCCTAAAAAAAATCATCCATAATGTAAGCATTAATTAAAGAACATTAAAGGAAGGATATTTGGAATTCAGTATCTCAAAATTCCTCCTGAGAAGAGTTAGTTAATAGACAGATATACTGTATTTATTTATTGTGAAGATAGGAAACTAAGACCTGAGTGAACTGTTTGATATGTGAATTATAATCTCAATGAATATATCAAAAAGTATTTTTAAAGAAAGAAAAAAAAAACATGAAAGGTCCTAGAATGCCTTATTCTAGTGCTTTAGATCATGTTTTTGTAGGAGAATGAGGGTGGAGATATAGATCTTTTGCCCTTATTTTCTCATTTCTTATTATGAAAGGTCCTAGAATGCCTTATTCTAGTGCTTTAGATCATTTTTTTGTAGGAGAATGAGGGTGGAGATATAGATCTTTTGCCCTTATTTTCTCATTTCTTATTCAAAATTATCTGAGTGATTCCAGGGATGCAAAGCTGGTTCAATATTTAAAAATCAATCAGTAGGGCCGGCCCGGTGGCGCACTGGATAAATGCGCCGCTTGGGAAGCACGGCGGCGCTCCCGCCCGAGGGTTCGGATCCCACATACAGACCGGTTCCCGCTCACTGGCTGAGCGAGGTGCGGGCGCAGCACCGAGGGTTGCGATCCCCTTGCCGGTCCCGGTCCGGTACGGGGGCGACACTGAGGGTTGCGATCCATTGCCGGACACGGCAAAAGACAAAAAAATAATAATTAAAAAAAAAAAAAATAGATGACCAGTAAGGAGATCTTAACCCTTGATTTGGTGTTGTCAGCACCACACTTTCCCAAGTGAGCCATGGGCCGGCCCTCAAATAGATTTTTTAAGTAAACATTCTTTAAAATGTTTTTAGGTTTAGAGAGAAGATGCAAAGAAAGTATGAGGAGTTCCTATATACACCCTACTATATACCCTAATAATAGTTTTTCCTGTTATTAACACTTTACATTAGTATGGTATACTTGTCACAAATAATGAACCAATACTGATACATTATTAGTAATGTATGTTGTAATGTAAAGTTGTCTTCTGGTCAACTTGAAGCTGCAAACTTGCCATGAGATACATACTATCCAGACCCTGATACCGGTGTCCAGTTCCCACTGCTCTCTGCTCAGAAATAAAAGACTTGTCAGTCGCAAATGTTGTAGCGAGGCAGGAACTTTATTATCAGATGTCTGAGGAGACAGACTAGAACTGTCTCCCTGCTTTAGGGTGTCAGGGAAGTTTTAAAGAGGAGCTGAGGGAATGGAACATGGGAAATGAAAAGCAGGAGGGAAGGGGATGTGCAAGGGGCCAGATGCAGTCTTGCCAAGACTTGTCCAGTTTCTGCTTCTGTTCTTGTTATCTCATCGTGCTGGTGGAGGGTGGAATCAGCAAAGGTTTATTGATGTCTTCCTCGGTTTCCCTTAGAGAGTACGTGCAAGTCTGCAGCTCCAGTCTGGCTGGAAAACAACTTTACATTCATGTAAATAATGTCATCTTGCCCCACAACCAAGGTTCGAAACATCAAATAACCATTGGAAAAGAGGGAACTCAGATAAATGCATGCTCAGAAAAAAAAAAAAAATGTGTTTTAAGTTGATCTTTTAAAGCCTGTGGCTTTAGGTCCCAAAATGGCTTCATTCCAGCTCACTCCAACAAAACCAAAGAAGATATCAATAAAGCTATTCTGATTCCAAAAAAAAAATAGTGACAATACCAAATACTGGTAAGGATGTGGAAAAACTAGATCACTTATACATACATTGTTGGTGGGAATGCAAAATGGTAAAGACACTGGAAAAACAGTTTGGCACTTCCTTAAAAAACTAATCATGCAACTAACGTATGATCTGAAAATTGCATTATTGGGCATTTTCAGAGAAATGAAGACCTATGCTCACACAAAAACCTGTACACACATGTTTATAGTGGCTTTATTTGTAATATCCACAAACTGGCAATAACCCAGACGTTCCTCAATGGGTCAATGGTTAAACAAAATGTGTTACACCAATAGCATGAATACTACTCAGCATTGAAAAAGAATGAACTGGGGCCGGCCCGGTGGCACACTGGATAAGTGCGCCGCTTGGGAAGCGCGGCGGTGCTCCCGCCCGAGGGTTCGGATCCCACATACAGACCGGTTCCCGCTCACTGGCTGAGCGAGGCACGGGAGCAACACCGAGGGTTGCAATCCCGTTGCCAGTCCCCGGTCCGGTGCGGGGGCAACACTGAGGGTTGCGATCCGTTGCCGGACACGGAAAAAGACAAAAAAACCAAACCAAAACAAAACAAAACAAAAACAAACAAACAAAAAAATAAAATAGCATCTTCTTTTCTGCATATTAAAAAACTCTGATTAGGGCCGGCCCATGGCTCACTCGGGAGAGTGCGGTGCTGATAACACCAAGGCCGCAGATTAGAATGGTGAAAAGGTGGAGAAGAAATGGTTTGACCTTGGTTTTCCTTTCTACAACCTGGGTGAAATTCCAGACAATTATGCTGAGCAAAAAATGCCAATCCCAAAAGGTTATGTACTGTATGATTCCATTTACATAACATTCTTGAAATAAAAAAAAAAAAATTATAGAGATTGAGAACAGATTAATGGTGGTTGCCAAGCGTTAAAGAAGAGTTAGGGATAGGAGAGTAATGGATAGGGCTACAAAAGGGCAACAGGATAGTTCCTGTGATGGAAATATTGTGCATCTTGCCTGATCAATGTCAATACCCTGGTTGTGATATTATACCATAGTGTTGCAAGATGTTGCCATTGGGGGAAACAAGGTAAAGGGTACCCAGGATGTCAAAAGTTTAATTTAGAAAAAAAATATATTTCCCCTATATGAAAAGTACAGCAGAAGAAATTCAAAAATAAATAGAATGGTCCTTGCATTTGAGATTACAGCTTATGGAGGAGATAAAGATATATACATAAATAACTAAATTCAAAGACAAAAAAAGATTAATCTCAGGAGTATTTTTTTTTTCCTTTTTGTCTTTTTTCGTGACCGGTAACGGGATCGCAACCCTCAGTGTCGCGCCCGTACCGTGACCGGCAACGGGATCGCAACCCTCAGTGTCGCACCCACACTGCGCTCAACCAGTGACCGGACCAGTCTCTATATGGGATCCGAACCCTCGGCGGGAGCGCCACCACACTCCCAAGCGCCGCACTCTACTGAGTGCGCCACCGGGCCGGCCCTCTCAGGAGTATTTTAAAGTACTATGGGAATAGGAAATAAGCTAGAAAACTTGTAAATAAGCTACAAAATAAGTTAGTAAACATCTTTAAAATATTTTTAAAATTAATATAAATCATTATCAAGCTTTATATATAGTTCTGCTTAAGGGCAATGACTCAAAACTTTAAGAAGATTAGTGGATATACCCTACTTGGACATGGTATATTATTTTTATAAGTTTTGGTATGCTATATTCTGGTATTTCAACTTTATATTGTTTCAGTTGTTATAGCAACATATCGGATTTTTCCACTTTGAAAACATCAAGTGAATTTTTTTTAAATGATGTATTGTTTGAATTTTTACAGTGAACATCTATTTATGAGTTATTTTCATCATTATGAAGTTCTTTCTGAAATAAAAAATAATTTAAAGAAGAGTCTGAGAATTCTGGCTTATACCATTTCATTAAAACATTAACAGTGGATTCTTATAGAAACAAACTAGACACATGAATCTCAAATGCATCATCAAGCAGCAGACTAACAAAATAAGAGGTACAATAGGGTTTGGTAATAACAAAAATATAAATATGACCAAAATTTGTTGATATTTCAATTACAATATGTAACTTCTGTACATATCCCTGTAAGATCTGGGTTCCATCTTTCTCCATGCTCATCTCTAGCCACTTTCTCCCATGCATGCTACACTAGCCATTACAGATTACTTACCATTCACTCAAGAATCCAAACATACCCCCACACCATTTCCTATACTGTTTTTCTCTGTGAATGGAAGGCCTCATCCCTTCTAAGCTCAGTAGTATCTCCTTGTGAACTCCTCCCTAATAATTTTAGGCTGAATAGGATTTTCCTCTATAAAACCTTGAGTATTTCTTATTAATATAGCATTCACCGCAAATTATTTGTGTGTCAATATAGGGAGGTTCTTGAGGGCAATAACCTGTATCCTTTGAACATTATATTCCCAGTGGCAAGTACAATGTTAGGCATGAAGTAGATATAATAAACTGAATTACAGTTTAAAAGAACCCAGCTAATTATTAAATAAATTTAGCTTTAAAGAATATCATTATGGGGCCGGCCCGGTGGCGCACTGCTACAGTGCGCCGCTTGGGAGCACGGTGGCGCTCCCGCCGAGGGTTCGGATCCCACATACAGACCGGTTCCCCCTCACTGGCTGAGCGAGGTGCGGGCGCAACACCGAGGGTTGCGATCCCGTTGCCGGTCCCGGTCCAGTACGGGCGCGACACTGAGGGTTGCGGTCC